>NC_133597.1:6700418-6851202 GCF_964106895.1 Numenius arquata
CTCCTCCTCATGGGTGGCAGTAATGTTTAATATGAAAAAATACTTTTATATTAATATTATTATATTTTTATATATAATAGTATAATACATTAAAAATGTTTTTTATGTGAACAAAAGCCTCTGAAGTTTAACCTTGTGTCTGCCTTATATACATGTAAGAAACCTGTAGCTGGTAATTTCTTAAGTAGAACTCAGATACAATTTGGTGGTTTGCTGTCTAAATAAATACTCCCCCCTTACCCAAATTTAACATTCCCCATCCTTCCCCCGCCATCTCCCCAGCACTGAAGTCCAAGGGGGGGGTTTCTTTGCACAGCGTCACAGTAATGCAGCCAAGTGATGAATTTCCAGGGGCTCTGATCCCGCTGTGCTGGTGGCACCGAGACGTTCCCATCCCCTGGCCCTTTGCTGAGAGCAGAGGCTTTGGCCGCCTCGTCATCAGGAGAGACTCCCCTCGCCCCACCCCGTGTAATTATTTGCTAAAGGCAACTTTACTATCGGTCTTGGGGTACATAGTTCAACATTTCTTGCTCTGAGCTGTCAAACGGAAAGGAAATAATGAACCGGGGTTTGTTGTGTAAATCACAGCACGGCTTTGCTCATTGGTGCTGAACATTTGCCTGTCTCCTGTTTTCCAGGACACTGGAGTTCCTAATGAGACACTTAGCTCGTCTCGCTGATTACTGCTCCATCACAAATATGCACACCAAGAACTTAGCAATCGTCTGGGCTCCAAACCTCCTAAGGTACTCCTTTTTTTTTTTTCTTTTACCCCCGTTTCAATACAAGATAAGTTTTTATATTTATTAAAAGCAGGCAGATACCTGTTCTCCAGAAAATCATAAAACGTTCAGCAGTTGAGAAAGATCTTCCATCCATCATGCTCTCCTCCTCCTGTAAAATTTCTAAGGGGAAGTCAGTCTGAGCAGGGGCTTGAGTCCTCCCGCGCTAATGATGTGAGACAGCCCCCCCCGTTACCTGTGGGAACACCCAGAAGGGACACCCCGCTATTATTGTGTCTCACCACAACGCTGTTCCGCTGACTGCAGTTCAGGATTGAAGGATTGATTCTCCCCCACCCCTCTTCTCTAGATGATCATTTCCCCTTCACCTGGTTAGATGAGACCAGCGTGTCCTTGATCATCCAGGAGACTTTGTGCAGTGGCATCACCAATTGCCCATTGCATAAGGCTCTAGAGTCTAATTTGAAAGCTTTTGGCTGCAAAAATTCAACCTTATGGGTATGATCTTGGGTAAATCTGTCCCCTAAAATTTGTTTTGAATGTGCCTAATAGGGTAGTTTAAAATCAGTGGTGTCATTTTAAATTTCTGCTTCAAAAGAAAAAAAAAAAAAAAAAATCACGCTGGCCTGGGTTGTATTGGTTTCTGGACTGTTTTTGTTACCGACCTGAGAAATGCGCGTCACAGGCCCCGCTGTGTGCAGCTGGTGAGGGTAAGCTCTTTTCTCCTTCCTGGCGTTTCACCCACAAAGAGTCGAACCATCTCTGGTTTGAGTTCGCTGTTGTGGCTCTCGGGGAACTTGCTGAGCAGGGTCAGTTGGAGCCGTTCCCTGCTCCAGGGGAAATCAGGTAGAAGGCCACTGAGTTTTGTAAGAGGCCACTGCTTTAAACTGCTGCCGTTCTCAGTTAGCAAAAAGCCCCCCCCCACTTCGTGTACGCAATTAATTTACCTCAATCCAGACCTGCCACGTGCTCCTTCTCCCTCTAGACCCAGCGTTCCTCTTTCAGTAAGACTCGAGCCTGAACCCAAAACCTGGATGTAAATAAATCACTAGTCAGTATGCTCATTTGCATAATGCTTTGATGAGATTTAATCTCTTAATTGCCCTAAAGTCTTATTTCCTGAGCAGCCGGGCACAAGAGCTCCACACCTGCCGAAGCCTTACCCTACAGGAGCACGTCTTCCCGTCATCTTCTGGCTCTTCCCATCTCATCTAATCTGCCTTTTCCTCAGATCGAAGCAGATCGAGTCCGCCTGTTTCAGCGGCACAGCCGCCTTCATGGAGGTGCGCATCCAGTCGGTGGTCGTGGAATTCATCTTGAACCACGTGGACGTGCTCTTCAGCTCCAAACTCAGCTCGGTCATACGCGATGGAGCAGGTGCGTGTCTTCTCCACTGGCTATACCTTCATCTAAAAAGGCACCAGACACTTAGTGGGTATCTGAGCCTTCCCCAGGGCATTTAAAATATGTGTTTACTGTAACTTACAGGATGGATTTTCAAGGTTATGATGTTAAAACTGAGAAACTATAGCCTGGTTTTAGAAATTGCTGTCAAATACCTTTCTTAGAAGCCAAGGATGCTCTACAGAAGTGCACACCTTAATGTTTGACTGCTACTTTTGTGCCTTAGCACCAAGAAATTGTAAGGAGTCTCTTAAATCTTTGTCCCCCCTGCTCCATCCCCTTCTTCTTAAAGCCACCATCACCGATGCTCCTGCCTGTGCATCCATTTGAGCCATCCTGCCGTGTCTGCCCTCATCAGCACCTCATCAGCACCTCAGCATAAATAGAAATGGACTGATTTCATGACAGCTCTCTGTACTCAGCAATGGTGACACTAAGAAACTGAGTCTTGCTCTTAACAGGGAACATTGTGACATCTGCTGTCCTGGTTATTTCTTCCCCGCAGTCCGTATGGGGAGCAGGGCCCTCCAGCCCCAGGGCTCAGTCTGCACTGGCCCTTCTCGGCTGGTTTGTGGCTTTAGGATGAAGAATGAACTGTGACATGTTTGTGCCCAACCCTGGAGCACTTGAGACATCGTTCAGCTCTGGAACCTACACATTCCCTTGAGTAACTGCTAAGACCATACGTGTGACCGTACCTATGCCTGTTCCGTTGAAACCGAGCGGAGCTGCAGCAGGAAGGTGGTTTATTCTGTACATTAGATCAACAAACGTGGACACCACAAGCTATTCTTACTCCTAAGCAGCATTAGGTGTGCACCATCTGCCTTGATAACCTTCCCCTCCTATGAAGTGTGTGCAGTCAGTGCAGTTTCCATCACCTCTGGGGCACAGATGGCTGCATTTCCAGTATATTTGCTGCTCCCCACTTCTAAACAAGCCCTGCCTCTGCTTGGGAGAGCAGAGCTGCTCCGAGCCCAGCTTTTGTTCCTGCTGGAAGGCAGTCTGAAGTCAGTAGGACCAGAGGTGAGCTTGGCTGAGCAGTAACAGCCCAGAGCAGGCTGGGCTCTCAGAATCCGAGCCAAATGATTATCCAGGCTTAGAATGGACCATGTAAATTCAGCTAATTGTTTAATGACTTGGTCATTCACATTCAGTGTGCTTTGACACAAAACTGGCAGGGAGAAGGGTCGGGCTATTTCACAGCCAAGCGCAGGAGTTCTGAGCTCCAGCAAGGCAGCATCTTCTTCAGGGCTTCCAGGAGCTTCTGGTTTTGAGCACTGCTTCTCGCCCATACCCCCGGTAAGAGGTGGAGGTGGTATTCCCAAGGTGCACGTGGTATTCCCACGCCTCTTTAAGCCATTCCAGGGGAGGCTGGAACCCAGACTTCACCTGGGACAGCATTTACTGCTGACAAGCACGCACGAGACTGTGCTGTGATGCTGGAGGGGGAGTAGGAATGGAACCAGCCAGGATGTTGATGTGATGACAGCCCTTAACTTGTGCGAGAATAACCACAGAAATACTTGCACTGTAAGCAAGGGCGAACAAGAGACAGTTGCTCTTACAACAGGCTCCTCGTGCCCCTCTGTAGCGGCTTCTACCCTGCAAACTGGCTTAGCAGAGCCCAGCAGCAGGCTGGCCTTCTACAAAAACTTACATGTTCATCTCCAAAAAACAAGCACAAGCCGTTAAAAGGTGCAGGGCGAGACACGCAGCTAAATTCTGTTTGCTGT
This sequence comes from Numenius arquata, assembly GCF_964106895.1. Classification (NCBI taxonomy): domain Eukaryota; kingdom Metazoa; phylum Chordata; class Aves; order Charadriiformes; family Scolopacidae; genus Numenius; species Numenius arquata. The sequence continues at coordinate 6,704,302 of NC_133597.1, forward strand.
GTCCATCTGCACCTGAGTTTGTAGTGACTTCGGTCACACACAGCATTTCCTGTTGTACTGAGAAGGTAGAACCTGGGAATGACTGAAACCAAGCTTTGTAAGAAGAAAAACCATCACTTCCTTAACAGAGTTTTGCATATAGATGAAACTAAAGTATTTCAGTGAAGGTTTCAACCTACCTGCTTCCCTCTCTCTTTTTTTTTTTGTTTTTAAACCACGCTAAGCTGCTCTCATAATTGAGGATTTTTTTTGCTGTAAACATTCCTCTGACAAAATGGTGATTTTTAGCCACATCTCTCAGTGGCTGGGGTAACAAAGGTTTAGAAAAACACGGCACCTCCCTAAACACACAGACCCAGAGCTCAGATCTCTGCGCTGCTGGTTTCTCATTCTCCCCGTTGCCTGTGGTTTTCCCTCCCAGGGCACAGCTCGTTATCGCGGCCCAAGTCCCTGCTGGTGTCCTCGCCTTCCACAAAGCTGCTGACGCTGGAGGAGGCGCAGGCGCGGACCCAAGCCCAGATCAACTCCCCCATCGTGGCAGACAGCAAGTACATCGAAGTGGGAGAAGGCCCTGCAGCTTTACAGGGGAAATTCCACACCGTCATAGACTTCCCATCCGAAAGGTAGGGACCGGTTTCCTTTCCAGCATCTGTCATAACTGGGGTTGGAAAAACTTGCCCATACTGACTTACACCAGTCATACATAAAGCATTGTTGCCATTTTTCCACCTGCTTTGGATTCTGAGGATTCGGCTGTCAGCAATTGTGTGGTGGGCTTGGTTTCGCCCTGCAGCTTCTGTGCTGCTCCCTCCTCCTTAGCAGGGCTGCCATTTAATGCATAAAGCCGTGTTGTGTGTGATGCACAGAGCTGCCTGTACTAGTCACGCACACAGAAATGTAAACAGGGCGAACACCTGGAAACATTGGGGTTTTCCAGATTTCAGGACTAATTAATTGCCTGTAACCAATCCAGATTCCTCTCAAAGTGGAGCAGTTGGACAGACTCGACGACACTAGAAATTAAATAAGGCAGTGGGAGGAGGCGAGTGTGATTTTACAGCATGAGTGAGAGATGCTTTTGAATACCTTTTATGGCTCTACGGTTCCTCAGAGAACTGGAGCATCTGTCAGCTAAATAAAAGCCATCCCCAAGCTGCTGTACAAGTACGGAGCCTTCGCTCACCTGCACCCACTTTGCATAGTTTGGCCAAATTTACCCAGCAAGACTTTAGGGCTGAGCTATGAGAATGAAATCGGTGACCTGGACGAGGGGACAGAGTGTATCCTTAGCAAGTTTGCTGATGACACCAAACTGGGAGGGCTGGCTGACACCCCGGAGGGCTGTGCCGCCATCCAGCGTGACCTGGACAGGCTGGAGAGCTGGGCAAGGAAGAACTTCATGAGGTTCAACAGGGAAAAGTGTAGGGTCCTGCACCCGGGGAAGAAGAATGTCAGGCACCAATACAGGTTAGGCGTGGACCTGCTGGAGACAAGTTCTGAAGAAAAAGATCTGGGAGTCCTGGTAGACAGCAAAATGACAATGAGCAAGCAGTGTGCTCTTGTGGCCAGGAAGGCCAACCGAATCCTGGGCTGTGTAGGAAAGAGTGTGGCCAGGAGGTCGAGGGAAGTCATTCTCCCCCTCTGCTCTGCACTGGTGAGGCCACAACTGGAATAGTGCATCCAGTTCTGGGCTCCCCAATTCAAGAGAGACAGGGAACTTCTGGAGAGAGTCCAGTAAAGGGCAACGAAGATGATTCAAGGATTGGAGCATCTCCCTTATGAAGAAAGGCTGAGAGAGCTGGGACTCTTTAGCCTGGAGAAGAGAAGGCTGAGGGGAGACCTTATCAATGCTTATAAGTACCTAAAGGGTGGGTTGAAGGAAGAGCCAGACTCTTTTCAGTGGTTCCCAGTGACAGGACGAGGGGCAACGGGCACAAGCTGGAACACGGGAAGTTCCATTCAAATATGAGAAAAAACCTCTTCACGGTGAGGGTGGCAGAGCCCTGGAACAGGCTGCCCAGGGAGGGTGTGGAGTCCCCTTCTCTGGAGATTTTCAAGACCCGCCTGGATGCAGTCCTGAGTAACATGCTCTGACATGCTCTGGGCAATCCTGCTTTGGCAGGGGAGTTGGACTAGATGATCTCTATGGTCCCTTCCAACTCTAAAAATTCAGTGAAATTCAGCGAAAACATCCTCAGCTATTTAAAAGACATCGAATTTCTAAGCTTTGTTTCAGCAGGAACCAGATAGTGCTGCTAATAACCAGTAGCAGGAACTAACTGCAATAACTTGCTCTATTTTCTCACTCCAGGAAGAGACCGCCCAGCAAGATGAAGAAATCACCGGTTGGCAGTTGGCGTTCCTTCTTCAACCTGGGAAAATCGTCGTCCGTGTCCAAGCGCAAACTGCAGCGCAACCCCAGCGAGCCCTCAGAAATGAAAGCCATAGCCCTGGCAGGTGAGGGTGCAAATCCAGCTCCCGAAACCCGCGGTTTCAGCAAAGCAGAGCTCGTGTTCACAGCGTGCTTCCATCTCCTTCTAGCGTTCAAGCCACGCATAACACCTTCATTGGATCTCGCATTGGCTCAAGAGCCCAGCCTGGTGGAGCACACGCCTCCAGCGCGCTTCTCAGAGTAGATTTTGAAAGACAATATATGGGCCTATAACAAATCTCAGAGTAGTTCCTTCTGATGCTCTTATTATGAAATAAGATACAGTTCTGGCTCCCTTTGCTGCTCTCAGAAGACAATTAGACTAGGTAAAGACATTCACCCCAAAAGCTAGACCAGTGTAACTAGACGAAGCATCCAACAGCCTTTTGTAGCCGCATCCAATGTACGTAGACTCTGAATTTTCAGCCCTTTCCATATATAGTTTTACTGTCTCTTTCCTAATTTAAAAATAGCAAAAATAGCCTAAACCACGACAGCGGTAAAACCCAACACGAATCCCTAAACATGGACCAGTGAGGACCTTTATCCCATCTTCTCCGTGGTGCCATTTTCTAATTATAACTCTCACAGTCTTCAATCTAATAAACATATCATACGAGTGTCCTTTAAGACTGTCTCCTTGGAGCACTGAAGTTGTACTTGTTTAGCGCTCGTAAAACAAGTAAATTTTACTTCCTTCCCCATTTTTAAGGGGTTTGGCAGGACCAAACCAATTGTCACAGGAACATCCAGACAGTCTGTAGTGGGGTGATGTGGGGAGTTGTTTCCCAGCCTGGCCTCTGCAGCAGTTACTGGTTTGGTAGGTTACTGTTCCTCCGTCTGTAAAATGAGTATCAAAAATGGATTCTCTCTCCTGTAATTGCCTCTTGCCCCGCAGCACAGAACTGGTGATGGAAGGGACCTCTTCGGGCCGGTCTCCCCTGCAAATGGGGCTCCATCTCAGACAGCAAAGCACATTAACGGGGGAACAGGATAAAGGTTTTCTTTAAGGGCTTTGGAGTAAAAGCAAAACCAAAAAAAACCCATCTTCAAAGCAAAAAAGCATGACCGTTACTCTCAGGACAGCGGCGCTGCTGCTAGAAACCCATTTGTTTTTTCCTGCCGCTGTTACGTCGCCAAATATAAACGGCTTTTATAATTGAGCTTCTCACTGTCTCGGTTGCATTCCCGTAGGTGGACGAGGAGACAGCGGGACCCTTCGCTCCGCTAAAAGCGAGGAATCGCTTACTTCTCTGCACGCGGTTGATGGTAAGACAAAACTGTACCTGCTCTTCTCATGTGTAGGGATTAAAAAAGGCAGTTTGACGTTACTGACCACAGATACTCCACAGAGCTGATTTTCCACCCCTCCAGTAAAAGCTGGGCTTGCTAATTAACGAAGCAGCTTACCGCTGCCCAGCACAGACAGGTGTCACAGAGCAGTGCTCTTCGGGTCTTTGTTTTCCTTCTAAGGTAAAAAAAGCAAACCTCTTGCTTATTTATAGCCAGCACATTCATTCCTTGCCCTCCCTCCGTTCTATTCTGAGGTGGGAAAGACAGTGTCGGGAAGGAAGACGCTTTCTGAGAAAGCCTTAGGTCTAGAGCACACTTAAATTAGTTCTGCTTTTGCACGCAGCTTGGTTTCAGACTCGATCGGACCCGACAACTGCTGTAAAAGAGTTTGAGCAAACGTAATTAACAGTCACTGCTAACTACGTTACTTTTGTGTTTAGCGTTCACCAGGTGAGTGTCTTGCACATCACCTGCCTTTAAAACAAGACCAAACCATCACCTCCTGGACAGTAAGATCTTGACACTAATCCATGTGTCTCTACTCGTTCCTAGGCGAATCCAAACTGTTCCGACCCAGAAGACCCAGGTCCAGCAGCGATGCCCTGTCTGCGTCCTTCAACGGAGAGCTCTTAGGAAACATGAATCGCTGCAATTCTTACGACAACCTTCCCCACGACGACAGTGACGGGGACGAGGGGCTCATCCACGTTCCCGCCCTGATTTCTCCTCGATCTGCCGAAGACGTCGACCTGAGCCCCCCCGACATCGGAGTCGCCAGCCTGGACTTTGACCCCATGTCTTTCCAGTGCAGCCCACCCCAGACGGAGTCCGAGTGCCTGGAGAGCAGCACCTCCCTGCTGGAGTCCGCTGGCATAAACCAGGAGAAGCCGAGCCTTCTAAAGAAGGATTTAGAATCAGGCAGCCAGTCCCAGACACCAGGCAGTGCCACAAGCTCTGAGCCAGTCTCCCCTTTCCAAGAGAAGATGAGTCCCTTCTTTACGCTGGACCTGAGCCCCACGGAAGAGAAAGCCTGCAAACCCCTTGCCTTCTCCCCCAAACTGGGGCGAAAGCCCATCAAATCTCCGCCGCTGACTACATCGGAACCCGTCTCCTTCGCGCTGCCCAGCCGCGTCTCAGAAGCCATGGGAGGAGCCCCCATCACATCCAGAAACTCCTCTGCTTCCAGCTGGAGCAAAGGGATTGGCATCACTGATACCACAAACAGGTCCCCAACCCAGATGTCCTTGCCCCTGAAAAGCAGTGACACAGGAGCAGGGGAAGGAGCCCACCAAGAGCTACAGCAGGCCCAGCTAGTGGCCGCTGGCAAGCCAGAGTTGCCAGAAGAAGGGGAGAGACCAATGTCAAGCAGTCAGAATAAGACTGTACCCACTGGACACACACAGCCAGGTACAGTGCATTTTCCTCCATTCTTTCTTTAAGTTCCAGAGGGGACCTGCTCTCACAAACGCCCTCCTCTGCGTGCCTTTTCGGAGAGGGGATTGCCCGTCGGTTCTGATCACGAGTGTCTTGCAGGGCTGTGCAGATCAGTAAGGTCTGAACCTCTGCCTTCTCCCTTCATCACACGAATCTCAGATAATTTTCCATATGTATACCGCTTTTTTTTCTCCCCCATCCTGTCATGCGTGAAAATCTATAGCATGTCCTTCTAAATCATTTCAGCCAATAGATCATCTAAGACTTTTCTTTTTTAAATTAAAAAAATCTGCCAACACTCGAAGAAGGGACCTTTTCGTCTAAAACCTTATGATCAAAATTGTGTAAGGGTATCTCATTCTCTGCTACCTACTTCCTACCTCTCTAGAAATGCAAGAGGAAGCCTTTAGACAATCTCTTGTGTGGTTTTTTTTTTTTTTCCTTTTTGTGATGAACTGCTGTGCTATCGAGCAGCGTTTGCATGTGAGACAGAAGATGATAGTGTTTCACATCAGAAGGAATTGCCACTGTGAAAGTGTGGAGAGCATCTATTTTTTTATAACGGTCGTTAAGGTTAGGTCACTCTCCTTATTGGGTAACATAAAATCACTCTCTCTCTCAATTTTCCCCCCATTAGGAGCAGTTGCCCTCGACTCCCCCCAGGATCCTGTTCCCGTCAGTTCTGTGTCTCTTATCCCTCCTCCTCCTCCGAAAAACGCAGCGCGCATGCTAGCCCTAGCGTTAGCCGAGTCCGCACAGCAAGCGTCCGCTCAGTCTCAGAAAAGGCCAGGAGATGCTCACTCTGAAAGCACAAATTACGGAGAGACTGAAGCTGGCACAGCTCTAGAAAAGCTCCATCTCTCTGCTGGTGCTCCAGACAAGCTCCACCTGTACACCAGTCTGCCCGAGAACCGGCTCCACTTCCAGACTGGTGCACCAGTAGAGCAGGATTTCCAAGGTAGCAGCGCACCCGGGGAGCAGAACCACCCACCGGGTGCACCTGGAAACCGGGACCCCCCACCTCTCCACCCCGGCACGCCCGGGGACATGCCTGGTAGCAGAGATGCAGAGCAGGAGCAGCCCAGCTTCCATCCGGGTAAAGCGGGGGACAAAGATCACTTCCCCTGCCACGCTGGGGACTGGGAGCACCCACCCCACCACACTCCAGGGGCACTGCCTGACTGGGAGCCTCCCACACCAGACCTCTCTCTAGATAAGCCCCACCAGCGCCCATGCGTGTCTGGGGACAAGCACCACCTTCCCATCTGCACAGCCGATGACAAACCGCAGGCTCCTCCCGTCCTACCTGCCGGGGAGAAAAGCACCCCGGCCCCCGTGCCGTATTTAACCACCATCCAGAGCACGGCGCCCGAGCCCGGCCGCGGGCCAGCGGGTCCCACCACCGCCCCGGGGGACGTCACCCTTCCAGCCGCCCCCCGCACGCTCACAGCCGGCCAGCCCGTCCCGTCGCCCAGGCCAGATCACCAGTCAGCCATGGGACAAGTGCCAGCGGCCACCGCCAAAGCTTCCAGCGGTTCCAGCCAGGTACGTGGACGTGGACGTGCCGCCCCGGCGCGGTGTCCGTGCCCGGTTAATCCATGATTGTAGGAGGCTGAGCGCGGGGAGACTCGTTCCAAATCCAAACAGCAAGGGGCTGGGGATTCCCAGGTGACTGGAAACGACACGTGTGTGACACAGCCACAGCCTGACAGCAAAGCAGGGTGGAATTTCCTAATGGAACATCCCGATATTCCCGCTGTCCTTGGTTTTGGGGAAAAAAAGTATGTACTGGGGTGACATAGGGATGTTAGTTTAGAAGTGCTCAGAGACAAGTAGGAGTTTTTGCACCCTCCCTTCGCTGGGGCTGACAGTGTCCCCTTCCGACATCCTCTCTAACCAAGCAGGTCAGATTCCTGGGGTGACTTAGACATGGAATTGTTTGCTCAGGAGCCCAAACTGCCCCCGAATCACTCACCCCCGCAGCCTGTCTCAAGCGCCGTAGCCACATTTAAGGAAGGGATTTCTGCCGTTTCACACCACTTGATCTGCTCAGCAGGGCGTGAGGGGTTAATTCCAGGTACACTTTCATTAAGACAAGTACGTTTATAAGCAGACCGCCTAAGAAAACGCTGTGGCGACTGTGTAAGAGTTTTAACCTGTTGCTATAAAGAGACGCCCACCTCCTCCCCTCTCCCCGGTTTGACGTTTGCAGAGGGAGCCCTCTCAAGCCCCTCGGCTGCCATTTGTGACGGGTCCCAAAGTGTCCCAGGGGCACCACGCTGCCCTCGCTGCGGGAGGGACCCTGCACATCTCCTCTGCTACGGCAGACAGAAACCGGGCACAGAGAAACCGCACACCCGTACAAGCATCCGTGATACTTTAACTACAGATCTGGGGGGGGGAAGGTGCTTTGCCTCTAACTTCTACTGGTCTCTTCCCTCTAGGTATGGGGCGCGACTGCACCTGAAAAGCCACCTGAGCCCACGCCTGGTTTTGTCCCCGAAAGCAGTTCTACCGCCCGCTGCTCCTCCTCTGTGCCCACGGGCCACCAGAGCCATTTGGAGAAGCCTCGGGAGACTCCGAGGGCTCCCCCGCTGCACCTGCGCTCCGAGTCCGTCCCCGCTCACTCCTCCTACAGCTTCACACCCCCCGTCCCGCCCGTGAGAACGCTGGAGAGCAAAATCGCCGCCGCCATGCACTCCAACAACGCGGACGCCATCAACAACTCCAACTATCACGCCTTCCTGTCCTCCTCCATGCTGGCCTCCTCCGTGGAGGAAGCCCTGCTGCCGCCACCACCGCCCCCCCCGCCCAAGCACGCCTCCCTGCAGTCCGTCTACGTGCCGCATCCCAAGCCGGAGAGCATCCCCGAGCCCTCGGGGCCGGACGGCTACCTGCACCACAAGCCGGCCTCCATCCACCAGTACAGGCCCGAGAGCGTTCCTCCCCACGTCTCCTACCACAAACAGCCCGAGCAGCACCAAGCCTACCCCCCTCGCTCGGAGACACCCGCTGCCGCCGGCACGCGCTACAACACCTACACCACCCAAGGGAAGAGCACGGCGGCCCTGCACTCCAAGCCTCGCAGCCGGACGGAGTTTGTGTCCTCCGTCAGCCCGACGGGCCTGCGTAACGCCAGCTACGCCGAGGAGGCCCCCCCCTACCCCACCATCCGCAGGGTTCAGTCGCTGCACGTCCCCACCCCCGCTGCCTCCGCCATCCGCTCCGTCCCCATCTCCCGGACAGAGGTGCCCCCGGACGACGAGCCCGTCTTCTGCCCGCGGCCCCTCTACCAGTACAAGCCATACCAGCCCCACTCCGACTACCACGTCACCCAGCTGCAGCCCTACTTCGAGAACGGACGGGTCCATTACCGGTACAGTCCCTACTCCAGCTCCTCCGGATCCTCCTACTACACCGCGGCCGACGGGAGCTTTTACGACCTGGACCCCTACAGCACGGTGCGGGTCCGGCCCTTCCACCCCCTGCCCAGCCGAGAGTTCCCATCCTACACCTCCCGCCTGCAGAGCAAGGGCCTCTACCGCTATCCCAGCCTGTCCGCGTACCCCCGGGGGGGCCTCATGGGCCACCTGGCCGGCAAAGAGCACAGCTTCATCAGCCGGGACGTGCCTCCCGCCCCGGACATCAAGCACATGTACATGTCCTGGGACCTGGAGGACATGGAGAAGTACCGCATGCAGTCTATTCGCCGGGAGAGCCGCACGCGCCAGAAGGTGAAAGGGCCGGTGATGTCCCAGTACGACAACGTGGCCCCGCTGCTGCAGGAGGAACTGGGAGGACTGGACGTGATTCACTTGCGCAGCAAATCCGATCCCGGGAAAACCGGCCTCCTGACCGTGGCAGAGGGGAAGGAGGGGAGGTACCCGGCCAAAGCAGCTACGCCCGAGGGGGAGGACCGTTACTACACGCAGCACCCCGAGCCCGAGCTGGAGAGACCCCACTACCACGGGCCCTACGGCAACGGGCAGCCCGAGAAGCCCTCCCTGCCCCAGAAGCAGAGCAGCATCCGCAGCAGGAAGCCGCACGAGCCGGGCTGCGGCACAGCCGAGCACAGGACGCACTCGCAGCAGGAAGCGAGCCATAGGCAGCCTTCCGAAGCCAAAAACGGGCCCCCTTATCCCGACTACAGGCCCAAAGGCGGCCCGGAGCCCTCCGAGCCCATGGCTTACCAGCACTCGGGCGGGAAATACATCCCGGCGAACCAGGAGACCCTGAGACTGAACCACAAGGAGGTGAGGTTGGCAGAGGAGAGGCCGGATTTGGAGAGGTCTCGAGCCAGGCCGGCCGCAGCCATGGAGAAACACTCCAGGGACTGCTACAAGGAAGAGGACCACGCCGCCCCTGCCATGGCGCCGCCCCCCAAGCCCGAACGGAGCCACAGCCTGAGAATGCAGCACCCCGAGCCCATGGAGCGGGACTCTGCCCTCCTCTACCCCTACCAAACCCTGGGGAAACGCCAAAGCACTATGACTGTGGTGTCCCAGTACGATAATTTGGAGGATTACCATACCATGCCTCAGCACCAAAGAGGGGGCTACGTCGGAGGAGGGGGGTTCGTGCCCCCCAGTTTTACCCACGTGCACAGTAGAACTTACGCCACGGCCCTGGGCCAGGGAGCCTTCCTCCCCACGGAGCTGTGTTTGCAGAGGCCTGAAACAGAGGTCCACGTTGAGTGAGCTGGTGTTGGGGGGGGGAAGGAGGGATAGAGTCTAAGCAGCCTCTGCTGGACAGTGGACTGTTTTATTTTTTCAGTGATGGAAAAAAAAAACAAAAAAACCCACAAAAAAGCCACCCCCAACCCTGCCCCGATGAGCAAAGCAAACCCACCTCCACCCCACCCCTCCCAGCCCACCACTCTCTGTTTTTATGTAGTAGAGATTTAGCTTTTCCATGTAGTTTTGAGACAACTGGACCCATGGGGCAGGCTGTTGGCACACGGATGTTGCCAGAGAGGCCGGGCAGAGCCGATAGAGATGCTGTTGGGGCAGGGAGGGAAGGAAAAGAAGCTTTTCCTCCCCCGGATTTGGCAGGGGCAGTTCCCACCGCTTCCCCACCACCACGGTCCCTGTGCACGATGGACCGTGCGTGCGGCTGTTCCCCCTCTGCAGCAAGTCACCCCCACCACCACTACCTTCCAAGAAAAGGGTCTCCATGACATTCCATGGGAGAACCACTGTTCTGCCCCCCCCCCGGAGGTTACGCAGCAAGAGCGGGCTAAAAGCTGGGAGGGGGGGAAAAGACTTCCCAAGTATTTTCTTCTTGATAGACGCCGAGGTCCTGCCTCTCCCTGGAAAATTGCTGCTTTGGAGCAGGGGATCCACTTCAGCTGCTTTGAGGTGGGTGGGAGCCTGTTTTGACTTCGAGCCTGTGGAGTAGGCTCTGAAGCAAGTTCAAAATACAAGGCACTTTCTCAATTGCTTGCTTAACAAGCTGCTTCTGACTACAAGAAATCTAATTACCTTCCATTTCTCTATTGTAAGCAGAGGTCAGCTATGGAAGCCAAGTAGGGCAGGTTTGTGTTTCTCATACCAAAAGGAAAAAAAAAAAAAAAAAAAAAAAATCAAAAACCTCAAAAAGACACCAAACTGTACACACAGAGTTGGGAACAGCACACCCATTTCATGCCAATTCCTCTTTACTGCTAGGCTGTCTACAGTCCAGACGATTTAATACCATGTTGTGGCTGGCCAGACAGTAGCATCTCGCCACAAAATAAAGAAGTACTATAAAAATTAAAAAAAAAAATAAATAGATCTCTATAGCATTATGTCCAGCTTGTAAATTGGAGCCCAACTTATCAGCTGGGAGGGACCCTGTAGGTGCCAAGTTACTGCATGACCAGCTGCTCGCCCTGGACCACATCCTGCAGCTCTTCCATCAGGGAATGCTCCTGTTGACCTTAAAATAAGGGCTACAGGACAGGGCTTTCCGTAGCCTTTAGGCTGTGCGGTGGCGAGGGGCTCCCTGCGAAGCTGCGGCACATTGGGAGCAGTTAACCTGAAATAGTTCCTGCCTCCCTGTCGCCAGCGCAGCCCACGCCAGCGCTCAGGTAGCCCTCGGGACAGACGGCCAGTGCGCTCCGTCACACACTAATAACGTCGTCCTCGGTATTTAAAAGCTTTCCACGTTGGGGAAGAACTTCCCAGGACTCGCTACAAACCCACCTTATAAATAAAGCACATCCATTTCATTGGGCAGGGCTTGCAAGCAATACCTGAGATTTAGGAGTTTTTAAAATGGTCAGGGATAAATTCCAAGGCCGTTCCTGCTCCGTGTGGGTGAAGAACTTCTCGACCCGTTCTGAATCTCTAATGTTTTATTAAAAACCTGGAGGTCCTGCAGTTGGCACACAGCTGTGAAAGTCAAAGGGAACGTAGATGGGTTGGTTTTTTTTTTTTTTGAACACAAGTTTCATGGCTATTTTGGGGCTTTTAAATCCTAAGGAAAACCTGCTTCTAGTAGCTAACAAATCTTTAGCTGTTTGCTTCTTTTAACCTCGCAGCCTTGGCTGGGGCTGTTTCAGTAACACTTCCTGATGGTCCTGTTTTATTGTGCAATGCTGCTGTTTCAAGCATTTCGGTTAGAGGAGGTGTTCTTACGGGTTATAGAAATAAACGCGGCGGTCAGAAAGAAGCAGCGCTGTGATCCAGGTCACCGCAGCCACCGTGAGAGTAATCACTGGGTTGGAGGGGTTGGGGTTTCTGCGAGGGAATGTTTTTGGTAAGGTTTTCTTTTAGGGAAAACTAACAGAAGTACGTAGACGGGGGCCGCTGGGTGAGCCACAGCGTGGGCCGCCCCGTCCCCATTGCTGCCTGACTCCAGGGAGGGCTGAGCCGGCCGGGTTCCTGGGTGCCAGCCCCAGGGCGGCCAGTTTGAGTCCGTGCTCTCCCAGTTAGAGGCGTGTGTTGAGCTGGGAGCTCGGCAGCTGCAGCACAGTCTCCCCACAGCCCCCCGTGACCCACCGAGGTCTGCGGTGGGAGCAGGGACAGTGTGTTCGGTTCAGGCTGTTTGGGATTCAGGTAAGGAGAGCTGTAGGTCACACCTCGCTCTCCATGAAAGCCTTAACTCCCCCCTCCTGCCCCCCGCAGCGACTCCCCTCACCCCCCTTTTGGCCTTACGTTGACCAGGACTATCCTACTACCAGGGGGCTGCCCCCAGCTCCCCCTAATTGTAAATGCCTCTGGATTTTCCTGCTCAAAGCCACTGTCTCCCTCTAGGGATCAAGTGCCATCCCTGGATCTGTTCCCTCTGGTCTGGCGCTCGTCCTGCCTGGGCTCCTCCGCTCACCGCGGTGGATGAAGGGCCCTCTCATCCTGTGGGAAAGAAAAGCTTTCAGCACCTTTCGGAAAGAGCTTCTAGAAGCGCACACCCCTACTCAAACAGCCTTCCCCTCGACAACGAGAAGGTTTCCACGAAAAACAGACACACGGCAGAAAACTTAATAGTTTATCTTAATATCTACCTTAATAGCCAGCGTCCTCCCACCCCTCCGCACACATCAGCGTGCGCTTCAAGGGCTGGAAGCTCTCAGAGGACCCAAACTAACTTCTCACACCACTGTTGAGCCACAAGTACAAAAAAAAAAAGAAAAAAAAGAAAAAAAAAATATAATAAAAGGCAAGGTTAAGGCACCAGCTTTTCCCAGACAGCAATTCAGATGAGCACCTTTCTTTTCGGTGTTGGCACTGCCCGTGGCTGAAACACCCCCTGTGGTCCCACAGTCGTCCCCGCACCCGCCCTGCGCAAAGCCATACAGTGAACTATGCAGTTCTGCTCTTGCACTGTGCTTCATCCGGCTCCTTAGAGTTCTGCACCCTCATTGATTCACCCTAAAGCCCAACCATCCAGCTCTTATCTTCCCCCAAATCCCAGCCCAGATTCGGACGGGCGCTGTGGGTCAGAGTGAGGAGGGGGTCCCTCCGAGGCGGGTGGTGTGGAGGGGAGTTGGTAGCTCAGTCCTGGCAGAGAAGTGGGAGAGGGCAAGGGGATGGCAACGCAAATAACACTCTGTTGTAGGTCCCGTTCTGCCCAGATGGAGTAATTTATTGCCTGAGCTTATCTCCAGCGGGACGACAAGCAGCTCTGCTCTGAAACAATTCCCTTACGCTTCCCACAAGCTGTCTGCGTCTTAAATTGCCACTTCCTGAGCTTTCAGCCAAGTTTCTCCCCAGTGCATGGAAAAGTCAGGGTCTAATAGTGCATCCAACGCTGGATTCCCACCTCCGCGACCCGCGGGAGACCTTCCCTGGGAGATGTTAGGCGTTAGGCGAGTAAGGAGGACCCAGCCCCTGTGAAGTCTTAAGTAAAGCATTAACTTTGGATTTTTAAAGAGTCTTATCAGGTGAAATCTATATGCATCCATGACAAAACACCCATGACTGTGCCTATGTCTTTCCAGAGATCCTTGCTTTACGCTCACCATTTGGGGGGGGGGGGGGGGGGTGTGTCAGTCAGGATTGCACAGCGGCAGTAAGTTGCTACACAAAACCAAAACCAACTGGAAAACCTTTTGTTCCTCCTTAACCCCAGAAAGGGACAGACCCCCCCCCCCCGTGTGCTCCCAGGGCGTTGACTGAAGCGATCCGTTGGGAAATCCGGGGGGGGGAAAATTGTTTTGCTTTTGTTAAAGGCGGCTTAGGCAGCTCTTTCCCCGGAGCCTCCTGCATGGTCTGGTCTGAACATCCAGCCTCGTCCCTTCCTGTGCAGAGTCTCGCCTCGTCCAGTTGTGGGGAGGGAGGGAGGGAGGGAAGAGGGAGAAAAGGCTTGTTTTGCAGTTCATTTTCCTGCTGTAGAAGACTTGATTTTTTTTTTCTTTCCCTGAGCCGCATGAGAGAAGCATCCCAGAAAGTCTTGGGTTACCTTTGGAGTTCCCTTCACTTTAATTTATATAGTGTCTTTTTTTGTGAACTGGTGTAAAATGTATATGCCGACAAGTTCATGTATTTTTATGTAAATATTTTTTGTGGTTTCCCCACTTGCCCTTCTCTGTAAATATTTAGAATTCTCATATTCTTCTCACCTTGTATGATGCAGATGTGGTTTTGTTTCTGTTTTTTATTTGTACTGTAATGCAACAATCCAGACTGAGGTGTCTTGTGGTATTAAACAAAAGCAACAGTCCCACTGAGCTCACACTCAGATGTACAACTTGACAGCATTAATCAAGCCAGGTTAAAAACTATTCCGTTGTGTTTGTGTGTATTTTTGCCTCTGCCTCATTAATTAATGGTATATTTAAAAGAACTGGGAAAAAGCCATTTTGGAGGGATGCTGGCAGGTATCCCTGAAGACAAAAGGAGGAGGTGACTTTGTATTCACATGCCAAGGCTACGGCAAAATTGCCCACCTTGAGCCCCTGCCGCTGCTTATCTGTGCATTACACCTGTGGCCACAACGGCTTTGTCACAAAAAATAAACCAGCCTGGGCTTCTTTAGTCTCCTTTTCTCCTCCCCCAGCACAACAGCGTGAGGAGAAACAGTTTGGCACCTGCACAGAAGGCTCGGGGCAGATTGAGCTCGGACTGACAGATGGCAGAGGCCACCTCGGCCCTTGGAGCTGGCCAGGAGGGATTCTAGGCACCAGGGTAATATCGTTCACAGTTAATTAATAGGAAAAAGATGATTAAAGGAAGCTAATTTCCTATGTACTTTTCAACTTAGTAAATGTTACGCTCTTTAGAGCTGCTGCCAGTACCAAAGCCAACCTCACGGTGCTCTCCTCGGAGGCCGTCCCCGCTCTCCACGCCGGGCTGTGGGGATACAAGAAGGTCCCACCAGCAGCCACCCCTTCTCTGGTGCTTCAGCATCTGCCTGGCACCAGGGGTTCCTGCTGCTCCGGGGGGGGGACCCTGCCAATGCCGCCACGCACCCCGAGCACCATCTCAGCCTGAGCAAAGCTTCTCCTACCACAGATGCACCAAAAGCAGAGAGATCGAGCCGTTCCTCTGCTGAGCGCTGTCAGACAGTTGCCACATGCAGAAAAAGCAGCGGGGTTGTCACACACCTCCTGTCACACAACCTGTACGACCCCACACGCACCCCATGGTCGCTTCGCACCCCCGCTCGCATGTACCAGATGAAGAGTCATCTGTTAATGCCACAAGCACTGAAGTTGTCCTTGAGGCCAGAGGCAGAACACAACCTGGATGACTTCGCAAACACAAATCTCGACTCTTCTGAAGGTCAGGAGACAAAGTCACGTCTTACCTAAAGTGTTTGCAGCAGCTCAGCAGATGTTCTGCACATTATGCTGTCAAAAGGACAATTGTCAGCAATTACCCCAAAAGACTCAGGTTTGGTGGGGAAGGGTACAGAGATCCGAACCCAGTGCCTGACGGAGCAGCCCCCCAGGAACAGACACACCACCTCCCCGTGGGGTTCAGCCCAGACCCCTCAGCAGCGGCGCTGGGCCTGCCCTGCCAGGGCATGTCCTTCAGTAACACCTCAGGGTCACAGCCGGCACAGAAGTTATCATCTGAGTGTTTTCACTGAATTTCACTGAATTTTTAGAGTTGGAAGGGACCATAAGGATCATCTAGTCCAACCCCCCTGCCGAAGCAGGATTGCCCAGAGCGTGTCAGAGCACGTTACTCAGGGCTGCATCCAGGCGGGTCTTGAAGATCTCCAGAGAAGGGGACTCCACACCCTCCCTGGGCAGCCTGTTCCAGGGCTCTGCCACCCTCACCGGAAAGAAGTTTCTCCTCATATTTGAATGGAACTTCCCATGTTCCAGCTTGTGCCCGTTGCCCCTCGTCCTGTCACTGGCAACCACTGAAAAGAGTCCGGCTCCATCCTCCTTTTATCACGCATCAGAAGAGAGCTCTGTGCACAAGCAATGCTGGGAGCATCTCTCAGCTCCACACCCTTATTTCTCCTTCCACCACTTTAACAAAAAAACAAAACAAAACAAAAAAAAAGATGAAAACAACCTCCGCAGGGTAGCACCCTCCTGGCTGAGATTTACAGATGCAGTTCGGGGAAGGGAGGGGGCAGAAGGACGGATTTAACCTTTACAGTGTCTAAGGACCGCTAAAACCCTCGGAATTAAAAAGGTTTTTTCCGAAGAAGCGCTTCCACCAGGTAGCGCTGTTAAACCACATTTGCCTCTAAAAGCCGACGTCTCGGACCATTTAAGAGGATTACGTTCCGTTCTAGTAGTTTCTGTTCCGGTTTCCAACTCCTGATATTTAGGGCTGGATATTTTTTTATTTATTTCAGCATGCAGGCGGTCTCCCAAGGAGCTCTGCTTGTCTCCTGAAGCCAGGCCAGGCTGCCCGTGTCCCGCAGAGCGCCCAGCGGAGCAGCTGGAGTTACCACTGATGCTGCAGCCTCCAGACTGTTTTCAGTCTGTCAAGGCAGACCCGGGCAGATCACTGCTGCTGTGCAAAGGAGCCCTCAGCTGCTCAGGGGCTCCATCCCTACTGGAACACCACGATGTGTTTGCTTCAGCACTAGGAAGCAGCAACTGATACTGGAAAAAGCCAGGAATCACAGAACAGTTTGGGTTGGAAGGGACCTGAAAGATCATCCAGTCCCATCCCCCTGCCCTGGGCAGGGACACCTCCCACCAGACCAGGTTGCTCCAAGCCCCCTCCAACCTGGCCTTCAACCCCTCCAGGGATGGGGCAGCCACAGCTTCTCGGGGCAACCTGGGCCAGGCTCTCACCACCCTCACAGCAAAGAAGTTCTTCCCCACATCTCATCTCCATCTCCCCTCTTTCAGTGTCAAACCCTTCCCCCTCCTCCTATGGCTCCCCTCCCTGATCCAGAGTCCCTCCCCAGCTTTCCTGGAGCCCCTTGAGGGACTGGAAGGGGCTCTAAGGTTTCCCTGGAGCCTTCTCTTCTCCAGGCTGAACCCCCCCAACTCTTTCAGCCTGTCCTCACAGCAGAGGGGCTCCAGCCCTCCCAGCATCTCCATGGCCTCCTCTGGCCCCACTCCAACAGGTCCATGTCCTTCTGATGCTGGGAGCTCCAGAGCGGAGCAGAAGGGGAAGATACAACACTGCTCAGTCCCATCCTTGTCTTTGATCATCAAGGATGCCCTGCTAAGACTAATTATCAGGCTACACACCCAGAATATCCCTCAGCCACAAGCACCGAGTCCAGCATCTGTCTGGGCAGAGCTTACACCAGAGTCCCTCAAGCCACACACACGGCGATGGCAGAGCACAGGGTGCCACTCGTTGAACCTCACTCACTTCCCAGCACAGGACTGGGCACGAGCCAGGATTTGGCTTCTCACCTTCACATTAATCAGAGGTTGAGTGCCTGCTCCAGGCAGACTCCTTCCCCTGGGTCCCAGCAGGACAGCTGATGTTCTACTGCCCCGTGAAGGGATCTGCAGGCCAGTCCCTCCAAACGGGGAGGCTTCAGTGGTGTCCAGCCCCCCCTCACTCCTCCAGGAAGGGCAGAGAGGGCACGGTCCTGCCCCTTAGCTGTGCCTGTGTGAAAGCTTTGAACCAGCTCTGCATCAGGAATAGCTGGAACAACATCCACCTACCCCTCTGCAACCACCTCATCTCACCTCCCTGAAGGGTTTTGTGTCCTTTTTGGTCAGTTGGATGCGGTGGGACAAAGCCCTGGGGTCAATTCAGGGGTACAGCACCAAAGGGTACCATCTAAGACAAGGTTCTTCAGCCTGTAACACAGCTCTTCTTCCAGGTTACAGCTTTGGCTCTTGGAGTCTCACAAGCCCAAACAATTCCACTCTCCCTGCTATCGGCCAGCCCCATCTTCCCACCCAGCTCCAGTCCTGCTGCAGGCCATGCCTTCCAGCTGAACCACAGCACCTACAGCGTAGGCTTCTCCCCCCCCCGGCTCCCTGCCTCTGGGGTGGCAACGGGACAGAGATGCACGTTGCCCAGCGCCTGTTGGTTGAGTTGCCACTGGATCTCAACCACCGGAGCCGTCAGGGAGGAAGAGGAGTCAGAAACACACACAGTTCAGCCTCAGCACCGCTGGGCAGGGGTGGGGTGGCCTGAAGAAGCCTTGCCGGGGGTCCCTCACTGCCTGCCTGACCACAGGGGGCTGCAGGCTCCGGTTCTGCAGACAGGCAGCTGTAACCAGTTTGTCGTACGGTACAACCTACCTACACCCCACCCCATCCCTCAAATCATTGTTTCTACAGGCTGCGGAGCACAAAGAGAAGATACAACCTGCAGGGAGCATCCATTAAATGAGGAACGGGCTGTGCTGCAGCACGGAGGGGAAGGACTGACGCACTCACTGCGCGGTGAAATGAAAATTGCCTCAACTCTGTCACGGGCATCTTGATCCTTCAAGTCCAGAGCCCCCGATCCCTCCTCATCCCATTGGGCCAAAGTAAATCATCAACCTCCAGACAGACACCCTTGATTTCAGACATTGTGTCTGCGCTTTATGGTTCAAATTGGCAGCCAGGCCAGGCTCCTTACGGTATCTGCCTTGTCACCTGCCTGGAAAGATCTCGGTGCCCAGCACAGGCCTCCTCCAGACTCGTCTCAGAGCTGGCGTCTGTCCTGCATCTCTCCTTGCATCTCTCACCATGGATTCCCCTCCCCACGAGTGCTCGAAGTTATCAGGTCTCTGCCAGCAGCACTGTGACTTCACCCCAGCTTCAGGGGGGTCATTGTGCTACGAAGGGATGGGTTGTCCCCAGCTCGTGACAAGAGGAGCCCATCGGGCACCGGAATCATGCAAGAGACTCCCTCTTTGCCATCTAACACCCCAGTGTTTCATCGCAGACGTTTACACAGCACCTCGCCCCAGTTCCCTGCCGTTCTGCAGCCCCTGCATGTCCCAGAGCAGGGACATTTCACAGAGAAGAGGAAAACCCTCCTGAGCCAGGAGCCTGCACGCGCAAACACTCCCCTGTGGCAGACCCAGCACATCCCCTGTTACACCACCCAACACCTCCCCAGCACCACGGAGGAAAATTCACGGGTCTAGTTAACAGGGGACGAGGGGAGGAGAAAGGTGAATCTCCCCAGAAGCCTGGCATCCTGTTACAGCTCCACTGAATTCATTAACTGTGGCCAGATACAGTCCATAAGGCTCCCGCCTTTCCGGGGAAAGGATAGTTGCCCTTCGAAATATCAAAGGCAACGGGAAGGAACGAGATCCTCGTTCAAAAGGGCAGTTAACCCTAGTGGCAAGTGTATATTCGGAAAGATGCAAGGCTTGTGCAAAGCGTGACGGGTTAGAAAGGGAAAATAGTTTGCACAGAGGGCAAGGGGAAGGTTTTCACGTAATAATGTATTCATCCATTTTTTAAAGATCTAAGATGCTAGAGAGGAATATTTGACTCCAGCAAGTGCTGGAACTTTATGCATTATTCAAACCCCGTGAATGTTTGATGACCGGAGACCTGGAAACCTTCAGTGAGAAGAAGTCACCCGGCAGGTTCCCAGAGAGGAAGCGTGGGAAGATGCGTGTCATCCCAACGGCAGCGGCGGGGGTTTCATGGCTTCTATCACACCTTGTACCTCGGCAGTAACAGCAGCCCCTTTTTCTCCCTACCCCTGGACTACACAGAAAACCCCAGTGAGACGCACTCGGGATACATCTAGGGAGAAACCGTTCCTGACCCACTAACTAATACAAAAACCCCCAAACTAATACACAGAAACGCAGTAGTAAGGCAGAAACACAGAAGAACGAAGAGCAACAAGGGTAATATGACAAGCCCACAACAGACACACAAGTAAAAAGCAACTCTCCCCTCCTCCAAATCAACACTCACCCTCTGGGGCAGACCATGTCATCGATAGTAATGTTATAGAAGAACCTCACGCTGCTGCATTTGAGGTTATAAACTCAAACACAAGAATAAGGAAAAAAAAAAGTGCCAGACAGAGCCAGTTTTTCAGACAGGCGGGCAGGCAGCCAGCGGAAACACACACAGAGCAGGCCTTGCTTCGGAGGGTGGGGACCTTTTATTTTTCTTCAGATATCCTCTCATTGCTTTTTGAGGAGGATCTTCATCACCTTGCTTAAAGGATTGTTTTTTCTTGTTCTTTTCACACCTTTGGTTTCTTTCCTCTGAAGGCTCTGCAGCCTTTCCCCCCTTTATCTGGCACCGAAAGGCTGGGAACTGGAGTATGATCTCTCTCACCTCCTATGGCAGAAGACAGGGATGTCGAGGAGGGATGGCTGCTCAAGAAAAATACGTGAACGAGTCCCACCACAAACATGAACATCACACTGTGCCGGCCATTAACGTTTCACCAATACAGAGAAAGTGGAATTTTGTTGCTAATAATGTATAATGCAGCAACTTTCCAGCTAATGCTCGCCGAGTAGCACAGTTGAGTGCAGAAGGTACATTAACGCGCTACAGAGCGGTCACCAGTTTCTGCAGCTGAGCGAGAGAAGGAGAAGCTGCTCTGAACTTTCCCACATTTCCCCTACGTGAAAGGCTCTTCTGGAAAAGACAACAACGTTAAAGAAGGATGTTTTTTTAAAGTGGAAAATATTTCCCTCAACCAGTAGCACAACTTCAAAAGCAAAACCAGAAAGATTTTTACAAAACCCCCAATCCCCAGACTTTTCCTTTCCACCTTCGGGTTTATTTCAAGCTCCAGGATGAGCACAGCGCTCAGCACCTCCGCTCAAGGGTGAGCTCTGGCAAACCAGCCTCCCCAGGAACTGGGCACCACCTCAAACCACCACGACTGGGGGCAACGGGCAGCAAGGAACTGCTCAGACCTCTCTTCTGATTTTCTTCTGGACTCCCCAGTTCCAGAAGGACAGGGAACTGCTGGAGAGGGTACAGCAAAGGGCTACAAAGATGATGGGGCCTGGAGCATCTCTCTTATGAGGAAAGGCTGAGGGACTTGGGTCTTTTAGTCTGGAGAAGAGAAGGCTGAGGGGGGATCTGATTAACAGCTATAAATACTGAAAGGGTGGGTGTCAGGAGGATGGGGCCAGTCTTTTTTCAGTGGTGCCCAGGGACAGGACAAGAGGGAAGGGGCACAAACTTGAACGTAAGAAGTTTCACCTAAACATGAGGAGGAACTTCTTTCCTGTGAGGGTGGCAGAGCCCTGGAAGAGGCTGCCCAGAGAGGTGGTGGGGTCTCCTTCTCTGGAGACATTCAAACCCACCTGGACACGTTCCTGTGGGGCCTGCTGTGGGTGGACCTGCTCTGGCAGGGGGTTGGACTGGATGATCTCCAGAGGTCCCTTCCAACCCCATATGATTCTGTGTGGGATGCATTTTCTGGGTGCCCCATGGGAGACTCTGTGCTCAGCCAAGAACTGGGAATTGCGACCCGGGGCTGTGAGAGCCACATTTTGGATACCTGGAGGGCTGAGGCTGTGAACTTGGTGCCTCAACGCAACTTCGCTGAGTAATTCTCACATACAGGTTTTAAGGGACATCAGCAAAATGGGGAAATGCCCCTTCTTACGAGCCAGGGGGGTTATTTGCTGTGTGAGAAGGATAGAGATACAACAGCACCCGATGCCGGAAAACCCACAAGACTTTAAGTTAACCGTTCTTTTTTCCAGAGCAGGATTGGAATAAGCAATGCAGGGGCAGACACGACACCACAGAAGAGCAATTATTGAACAGCGGCTGAGAAAGTGAACACGCTCCATTCTGCGCTCCAAGCGAGACAGGTTGGGAGCTTCGGAAAAGGATAATGTAACTGCACAGCTAAAGCCCATCATAATGCACACACTCAAAGGTGCAAATTGACATTCTCCAGAAATCTCTTTTCTGGCAATTCCTAGCTTTTAAGTGCATTACTTTGTAACCTTAGGACTATGCATTTTTGTGGGTTTGTATTATAGATGCAACCTCTGCTCTCCGCTTCTGCTCACGCATTAGCATTTTTCCACAGAGCATGGCTCCGCTCCCACCCTCGGCTACAGCAGCCTAAGTGTCCTTGTTCCGGCGTTCTTTCATCTCATCTCCTGCAGGATGAATAATGGAGTAGTGGTAAGGGAAAGAAGGGAGCAGACAAGCATGTTTGGAGCTTCAGACCAGACAGAGAGAAGCTTAAAACCCAAACTGGCCAAATTAGAAGGAAGCTCTGGTTATTTGCATCTACCCACAATAACACCACAGGCTCTGTCAAAGACCAATTTAAAGCTCCCATCACGAAGGGGGAAGAAAGAAAACAAGGAATGAGGATTACATTCTCTTTTTTCCTGACAGATATTGTGGTTTTGTGGGTGTATCACAGACACACACAGATCCAGAGCGTGGGATGAAGGCCGGCACATTGCAAAAAGGCCAGACCCAAGCTGGATGTATTTAGACACCAAGTTGGATAAAAAAATAAGTTCAGGTGAAGCCTGAGTGCCAGGCGAGCACCAGCCGAATGCTTTAACCTCAGCTCCTGCCTCTGGACAAGCCTGACAGTTGCCTTGCCCAGCATGGAACGGTCCTGCCAAGTCTCACCGGCTGCACCAGAGATTTGCACCATGGCTGGAAGGAGCCCCCTGACACTGCTGTCCTGCCAGGTGCCATGGGCTGGGCATCCCCGAGATGGGCAGACCCACCTAGGGACAAGCCATCCCCTCTAGGGACGAGCCACGCTCACCTCCGGGAGTCATAGGAGGGTATTTGCGACATTCCCCCCACCAGGACATGCCTTACCACAGGCTAATGACTCGCCAACAGTAAACCGTGCTCACAGATTTATTGTTTATAAACAGGAGGAGTCCAGCAAACATGAAACTGCTCCAGCAGTTCCTTCCTACAAGAGCCCCGCTCCTGACAAGGACATGAAATGTATCAAACATACCATTTACTAAAGCATTGGTGAAGATGGATTTCTCAAAACACTCCAGTTTCTAATTAGCCAGACCTGCTTCCCAAGAAGGCATCATCCCCATTTCTCTGAGGAAAAACCAGAGGGCTAAGCTGAGTCAACTTGCCAGGGTCTAACAGCAAGTGGGACGTGACAACAGGACTCCAAAGCCACCACCCAGGACATCAGTGTCCCCCAGGGTCCTACGCCACAAGCCACTGATTTTATATTCCTGGCTTCAAACTGGTCTCACGGTTTATTCCTGCAGGCGGGTGTGAAATGGGTCAAACCTACAGGCCCCACAGAAGTTTCTCAGCCCGATTCAGGGGCTGATCATTAGCTTAGCCCAGATGACACGAACGACCAAGGCAGAGGTAATTAAGCAGCTGATGGTTTTTGAGAAGCCGAGCCTCTAATCACTAGCTGGAAATATAACCAGGCTGATTTCTTGTTTGTTTTAGCAGGCAGAAGAGTAGGATGGAGAGCTGTAATGGCCTGTGACAGACACGTGCCCAGCCTCTCCTGTTGGGGAGGTTTGCTTTTGTGCCCTCCCAGGGCACACGCACCGAAGCATCCCGAGCACAGGCTTTGATACTCCGCAATTCTGTCAGCACTTGAGGAACAGAAATGTCAAAGCAATTAAGTTTGAAGAGGTTCTTTTTCTCTCCATCCATTCAAATGCTGTGGAACATTTCCCAACTTAATTTTTTCTGCAAAAATATTATTAATATCAAGTCCTGACTTTTTTTCTAAAGAACACGAGAAGAGGAAAAGCTGAAAGCAAAGAATTGGAGAGATGGGACAGAAAAACTTCCCCTAAAAGTGCCAAATTTTCTGCTCCAAACCAAACCACTGTCCTTTTTGTAGTATACAGGCTTGTTTCTTCTGGCATTTTCCAATGGAATGACATAAGTTTTATTAAAAAAAAAACCAAACCATTTTAAAATAGCTGCTGAGCTACTTCAGCCGATCACTTCACCTGCTTGCACTCCAGATTTGCCAACCGTAAGACAGAGATAACAAACCCCTGCTAATGACAAGGACTATGGGGGAGCCTGTTTGCTCTGCAGCACCGGGCTCCACGTGAGAGCTGCGAGGTGTCTCCCGTGTACACAAAGCATTTTCCATTTAAACAATCATTAAAGTGTTTCCTCTGAACCGTAATCAACAGATGAGGCAACGCTCTTCCCTTCTGCAAACGAACTTTTATGAGGTGCCTGGCAACGACCCGCATGCCGCTGGGCACACTTCTTGTGTACGGCCCAAAACCTCTTGTGTACGGCCCAAAACCAGTGCCAAGAAGTCAAATTACTGAGCAGAAAATCTTCAAAGAGCAAGCTCTTAAGAGTCATTTGGCCCCAGGCCACCAACCGCGCTGGAAACCAGCTCAGGAGCCCTGACTCCCAAGTCTTCCTGCTCTGCCCTGTTAGACCAAGCTATTAATGATTTGCTGGTTCAATTACATTTTCTGCTCTGTTCCTTCAAGGATGGAGTCGGTGGGAAATGGTTTCTGCAAAGGGGAACCCATTGTGGATGTTCCCTGGGACACAGGCAGTGCAAGGCAACTCCGTGTCCTTGTGGAAAAGAACAGGAGAGAGACCGTGCAAGGAAATAACTGACATTATCTTTCTGCAGCCTTTTAAGGTTCCTCTGTCCCATCTGCTCCGGCCACATCAAATCCCACCCCGTCCCCCTGCCGTGACCTCTGCTGTGGCTCTTTTTCTGCTCAGCCCGACTGTCTCACTGCACATCACAAACAGCGCGTTAGGAAGAAACAACCTCACCGTACATTACATGCACAGTGAATTATCAATCCACCACTGAAACTTCAAGGGAAAACTGCAAGAAAAGGACATTTAGACATTTCTTCCAAGGCCTCTCTAAGCAGCGATAAATCTTTCAGCTGTTGTCCTACCAGCTAATTCTACCCTGCCTTTAAGGCCACAGGGTGGATGAGCTGTGCCTGGCTTCTAGGACAAGGCAGACTGAGAGAACCCCTTTTCCACTCCCTTTTCCTACCAGGGGACCGCTGAGAGCATAGGAGTAACCCAGCTTAGACTATCTGATGCTGACAGGATAATCAGGTACCTGATAACCGTGCCTACAGCAGCTGTACAGAAAATAAAACACCCTAATTTCTTCAGTCTCCAAAGCAGGAGAGAAGGAGAGAGCAGAACTGCAGGATGCACACACCAGTCCACCCCACCTTCCTGTTCGGCACCACAACTGGTCAGCTTTGTTGCCCCAACTAAACAGTAACATCTCAGGCATCTCACAGGGATAGGAGAAAGCTTCACGCGTCTATCTTTGCAGTCCTCGAGGCTGACAAAGGCTCAGCATGTCTGGGAATCCATCATTACGTGCAGAATTGCACCCTCCCCTTGATCTCCTGGCACGTCTCCCAAGAGAAGGCTGTGACAGAGAAGGTTGCCCACAGGAGGACCACAGCCCCTTGGCCAGGTGTGCCCAAGTAACCGAGCGCCGGCTCCAGCAGTTCTCCGATGGTGGGAAGGCAACAAGCGTGTTACGGAGGATTTAAGCGAGGACTGTCACAGCTCAAAGCCCGAGATCAGAAAGCACAAGGTCAGGAGTTGACTGGTTGGGTACCACCACAGACCCCTCTGCAGGTCCTTGCTGCCGTATCCCACAGAACATCTGCCACGTCTCCGTCTTTCTCCCTTTTCACAAAAGACAAGCAGGTTCCTTTTCTGCAGCACGAGTATGAAACTTCTTTTTTCAGTTAAACATGCACCATGGAGAACACAAAACACAGTGAGGAAGGGAACATCACTAACAGACACCCAGATTCTTCTTCCCACCAGTTTAAGGCTGCAGTGAAGGGCTCCATCACACCAGGCATTTTCCTCAAGCCCACTGACCCGCAGAAGCCATTCCCAGCCAAACTGGGCTCACAGCTTTCAGAGCCACCCCCAAAACACACTGTTTAAGTGCAGGACTCATCACAAGACAGCAGAAAGATGATCTTCTCTAGCACCAGCCGATCAGGAGGCAGGTACTTGGTCAAGCTCATGCTACGGTTTCTGCTTCTAGTATCGGTTTAGACCAGAAGTTTTCACAACACAGAGGCACAGCACCAATAACAACAGGTTCCTCTCAGCTAAGACACTGTCACACCACATATTCATAAGACTCACTGCATGCAGAGTGCCTTCTGCTCCACGATTACTTTGGGATTAAAATATATACATGTATATTACTTTAATCAGTTCAAAATTACTTTTTTCTTCTTGAATTTTGTGCCACTCTTGTTTTGCGTTTGCATTCTGCCGCTCTCGCTGGCTCAGGGACGTGACATTTCCTTAATGCACTCGCTTCCAGTGAAATGGAGATAATTTCCAGGCCGTGGCCTTTCAGAGGTAGAAGTCATGACTACCTTTCTTACATCTCAATAGATACGTGCCCTCTGGTCCTTCCCAAGCCACCCGCAGAGCCGCTGCCGGCCCCCGGAGAGGGCAGGAGCCGTGGCAGGAACATGCCCCTGCACCTCCATTATCAGACTGAACGCGCTGCCAAGGTGGAGGAGTAATTTTAGACTGGAGAGAAAAGCCCTGGGGAATTATCAGAGGCTTATTAATACAAAAGTGACTCTGGTACACCCGCAGCCTTTTGTTTGCCCTGCACTTATACAAATTGGGTTTATTTCCTTCCCTTCTCCATCTTTGCTAGACAAGGGAGTTGGTGCTTCCCCAACTACGGCAAGGTCTTGGGCAAAGACGCCAGGACAGAAGAGCTGGGATGGGGGTCTCTGCCGGGCCTTAAGGGGAGAATCCATCTTCAAGGAGACTCATTTCACTCCTGCCGTGGATCACAAGCTGTCGCAAACCACAGGGAAGTGAGCCTCGGTGCAAGCGTAGTGTGAACACACACAGACACGCTGATGATGAGGGATCACTTTCATATTCTCTGGAATGATCCTGCTCTGTGGAAACTTGTTGACATACGCATGATCAAGGCAGTTAATCTCAATAAGATTTGCATAGGTAAACTGCATTAAGCCCTGGCGTGCACACATTTATCCAGAATTAGAAGCAGGCTTCATTTAATTTAGCTTTGAAGTAAACAAATTAAGGCCACTTTTATTCTGAGTAAGAGCAGCCATGCTATAGGCCAGTGTAGTTTAAGTAATCCACTTTAAATTCATGCTGTTCATTAATTTGGGCTAATTTTCACCCAAGTATCCATGTTTAAAGAGGTTTGAAGCAAGACTACAGAAGGGCCTCCAGTAGGTGATTTGGAGGCAGCCAGTACAAACCCAACACCAAAAAACAGTGGGATCAGGCAAACTGGGGAATAACTTCAGCTCCTTCTGCGGTGAGGTGTCGGGGATCTGGCTCGGTCCCTGGGGGTGACCTGAAGCCACAGCAGAGCCCAGCGGGTAAAACGATTGCCCTGGATTTGTTAGAGACCAGGCAAGATTCAGGCTTTCAGCCCATTTTTCTCCGAGAGCCATTTTTGGCTGGGCTGCGCAGACAGATTATTTAACAGAAGGACAGGGGAGAAGGGGGAGGGAAGGAAGGATTTAGTTTCTCCGGAGAAAGCTGCTGACAACGAGCAAAATAAAATACCCTGGAGAGAAACTGCTTGACAAGAGACTAAGCCACAGGAATTGCGTTATCGGCACTGCAGGAGCAAACCTGGCCGGGGTTACTGTCTGACATTTGAAAAATGAAAGAGCTGAATAGAGGGTGCTGCGCTGGAAGAACAGGGAATGGGGAGCTGGGGAGCGGGAGCAAGAGGGAAAGGCAGGGTCTGGGCACGGCGAGATGGGAGGCTCACACCAGGATCCAGCTCCTTGCCAGCCTCGGGGCAGAGGCGGCAGGCGATGGCTGTATCTCTCTCCCCGGGCACGCTGCTACATCCCCACGGTTCCACGCAGAAGCTCATTTCACCGGGTCTGTTCTCAATACAAGGCCATTACAGCAGCAACAGCAAATATTGAACATACTACGAAGCAATTCATTGAGCTGGAAAGAGGCATTATGGAGGGCGCTTTATCAAGATAAGATAAGCAGCAACTTGGCTGCAGAGACAGACACTGATGAGAATGTACGATTTGTTTTGCCCCTTTGAGCTAATTTATATTTGGTGAAAGAACAAATACAAACACACATATATATCCAAGACAGATGCTATCCTCTAGAAGGAAAACCACACCTCCCAGAAACGGCAGCCGTTAACAAGGTTTAAGCTTCGGGCTATTCCCCTCATACACTGGGGGAAAAAAAATAAATACCAGCCAAGTTTTATCAGAAAGTCAGATCCAAAAGTTAGTCTGAGGGCATCATCTTGGAGGGCAGAACCCCCAAAGATAATTAAGTTCTGAGCAGTTTTGTGGAAGCAGTGGCTGGGCAGAGGGAAGGAAACGCTGGGAGCATCCCTGTGGCATGAAAAGTTTTCCCAGGAGGAAAATTGTATTGAGCCTCAGAGCCCCTGCCTGGAAAACCACGAGAAGCCGCTCCGTCCACTCAGAAGGGCTTGCTTGGAAATTCATGTCATTCATCATCTGCAAATCCTTTCTACAGATGCAATCGGTTTATAAACAGCAATTAAGTTTGAACCTCCACTAGAAACTCACAGTTAATGAACTAGTTCAACTTCTGAAGTGATTTAGTTAAAGGATCTGGTTTTTCCAAGCACAAACAAGGCCGTGGGTTAAGTACAGCTATTCCATCAAGCACGAGCAGGGGGAAAAAAGTGCCTATTAGTATCTGAGCTAAGAGAATAATTAGTTTTACCTCTTTCTGCTCACAAATGGGTTGGAGCAACTTACAGTTTTCTTGAAACTATTTATGATGGGAAATTTGCAAGATTATTCCTGCAAATAATTAGTTATTGATCTCCAGGTTTGCTTAGGGAAAAGCACTCATAAGCAAGTCAATCTATTATTATTCCTGCAACTTTTGTTGTTTGGGGATTTCTGTCACCGGAACCACATTTTTGGTCTAGTGCTGACTAAGCACAACCTCAGGTTTCTTTGTGGGTAGGGGAGGGAGGAGTTTGAAGTACCATTTTTCAGAGTTAAACTTCTTTTTATTTTTTTTTTTCCCCTTCTTCCAATACATGTTTTTCGCCATTATTTGCTTAAAAGGTTTTGAACGTTTCTTGGCAAAAAAAACCCTTATAGCTATTTTATTAATATTCTAGCGACATTTTTCCCAGCATTTAGGTGTTCTAATCACAACAGCATTAAGCGAGACCTTGAATTCCTCCTAAGCCTGCAGAGCTCAGGGACACCTTCAGACGCACCCGACTGGGGACAGATCTTTAATTTCTGCTCAGCTTCCCACTTCTCATCGTGACAGACGAAGCTCAGATCACCAATAACACCCACCCATCACGCTTTTGTTACAAAACCACGGGAATTTCACACAGTCATGCAATACAACCTTTTCCCAGTGTCAGGACCTGGAGTGTTATGTGTTGCTGGGATTTTTCAGCCCAGTCTAACGAAAAGCCAGAAAATTCTCTTGAGGTCAGTAGTTTTAGCAGGAAAGTGCTGAGCCCCCACCACAAACTCTTTCCTACCAGCCCCGGGTCCCTTTCCCCAGAGATCCATGGATTAGTACTTTTCTCCCGTCCTCATTTTCAAGGGGCATTTATTGCCCTCAGATTTGGGTCCAGGCTGTATTTAACCACTCCCAGCAGAGCAGAGCAGACTTTCAGCCTGCTGTAATTAAAGAGAGGCATGAAGCAAGCAAATGAGCTATCAGACTTCGACAACTCTGCTTCATGCTTCCCTGGGCTTTGTCAGAACAAGCTGCCGGTGCCTGATACTGGAGTTTTACGGAAAAAAAGAAGTGTGAATGTGGGTGAAGCCGCACTCGGGCTCTTGCCACATCTCGGGGCACACGTGGGAGCCCGGCAGCGCTCGCACGCTGGCCACGTGTGCCCAGGCGAGTGGTGGCAAGGTGGTACCCAAGGAAACCAGCCAGGATTGACATCACTGCTGATGCCAGAACCATCTGGAAGGGTCGGGTCCTGCCCAGCACGACCAGCCCAGCACAAAGCCAACCAGTTACAAGAGGGAGAATCCCAAGAAAGCTCTTGGGTCTCCAAGCCCGTGCTGGGCTCGCACAGAGAAAGGGCAGGAAAACCACACCTACTGTGAATGTTTGTTGACCTCACGGAGTAAAACAATTCTACAGTGTGCCAAGCTTGGCATGGAGCGGTGTTTCCCTGCACACAGGCGGACACCGCGCAGCGGTCATACCCCGATCTGTGGCGGTGCAACACACACAGGTTGGCAGCAGACAAACACCTCGCTCGGTGTCACGTTTTAACGGCAACGAGCTCCGAGAGTCCTGAAATCTGTCCACAGCCCACCCCACACTAAGTGATAATGATATTCCACAGCCTTCCTTACTGCATATCAAATGTAAGAATTCCTCTGGACACACATCCCACATGAGCAGTAGACACTGGTCTAGCTTTGCTGGTCCTTCCACAACCTTTAAGTGAATATTGCTTTTAGAGGTCTTATAAAACCACCTGGTACAGCTCTCTCCTGCCTGGCTGGACTCTCGTGATTTTAAGTGCTACTTGAGCTCCTTCACATCCCATTTCCCTGCTCGTCCCCCATCTATACTACAGCAATTCTTCAAATTGTATGCAACAAAAAGCTCTAGAAGTATTACCTCATCCTGCTGCAATCATAAGAGATGCTGGTGTGAAATGTACTTTTTGAAATTATCGAGTCCAAACCCAGCAGTGTTCGTTAATCCAAATGAACTGTCCTTTAAGCCTTCACCCTCCCTCCTTCCCCGCAGCTGCAATGCCATTCTCAGCACCCACAGCTTAGTGCTTAGTCCTTATTACAGTCCATGCAAATCAGTAGTACCCTGTGATGATGGGGTTCAACAGAAAACTGCATTTCCTGGGCAAAGGAGGTTTGTGTTTGGGTTTAGTTTGGGTTTTTTTATTAAATGTACATTGAAGAGGCAAGAGAAATATATGCCTTTAAAGGAATGTTTTCCTTTGCAAGCCAAATAGGAAAAGTACTTTTCAACGTACACCAGCCCTCTGTGATAGAAGAGGCTGGGCTAATGGCTATTCGCTTCTGCTGCCATTACCGCCCAGTTTCACACTGGTCCTTCAACACTGGCCTTCCCTTCCAACACTGAACACAAGAAGATCTATTTGCACAATCATGTCACCTGTGGGATTCACACTTAGATGGGTGTTAGGGTACTCCAGATCCTAATCCATGTGTTTGCTGACCAGCCGTCCCAGCACAGCCCTGTCATTCCCACACGCCATTCTCCCCACACACTGGTGACCCTCAGCTCAGTCCCACCCCTGCACCTTCGCTCACTGCCAGGTCCAGATCATCACTCACGAGCACGGTCATACGCAGCCCAACCCCAACAGGCTCTTAGCTCTGCTGGAAGTTTCAGCACGAAGCTGAAATCTGTATTTCCCAAATCTAAATTGCATTTCACAAGTAATTTGTCCTCACATTAGGACGAGCACAGAACCTCAACTTCAGAGAGCTGGAAATACAGAACTAGCATATTAACAGGAACATACAAATTCTATATAATTAGTAACATCTTGTAAGGTGCCTTTACCCAAGTTAAGTACCACTAATTCCATTATAGAGGTGGGGAAACTGGGACACAGATGTCCCCAAGGCCACGAAAAGGCCAGTAGCAGAGGTCAGGGATACTCAGGGCAATGCCCGGACTTACAAGCTCCATCTGTTCTTACCGGAGTTACACTTTATTTCAGTATCAATTGATCAAGGAAAAACCCCAGGACTCTGTACAGAATTACTCACTAATCCTCAGCACAGCTATGGCAAAGTCCAGTAGCTTAAAAAAGTCACCACGACCTCAAGCACTGTGACAACTACCTGTTAGAAGCTCTTGTGCCGAGCGAGATAATCACATTGTCTGTCACCAGCATCCAACAGAGCGCATCAGAACCCCAAATGTAGAGATCCAGAGTTCCCTATGTGGTCAGTCAGTGGTGAGAGCTGACTACCAAGAGCTCAGATTTGAAACATCCGTAAGAAACTCTTAAGAAAAAAAAAAAAAAGAAAAAAGAAAGAAAATCTGTATGCAGAGCACCACTGCACTGCAAATGTAAAGTCACAGAACAAACGGAATGAGCAAGGAACATCTCAGACTTAACTTAAGTAGCATCCAGGATGCTATTTAGCGAGGTGACACTTTATAATCTTTAATATACTTCTAAAACATGCCCTACTGAAGTCCCTGCTAAATTAAATGGGCTCATTGCCTTGCAATGAAGTAGGAAGCTGGAACTGCTACAAAATTACACTGCTCCTCTGCCCCAGATAAACTTGTCACCAGTGAATTCTTCCACCCCCTTTTTTGCTTCCCATATTAATGCCCTCCATCATAATAAGGATTCCTACCCACCGCCAAAACTCAATTTACACTATTTACTTTAATGACCTCATTCATCATCCGAGCATGTGTGTCTGCCTCTGGGACCGCAGCCCCGTCAGTCTGCCAGAAGGTCTCATTTACAGTTTGCTCTTTCATTATTATTTTTAAAGATTAAATTGCTTCAATTTCAAGGCAAACAGTCTGGGAACTCCCACAGCCCAGAGGATACCAAGATACATTCATACGTTTGATCAATATATTTTAGGGTTACATACATCTCAGTCCCAGGTGACTCTTCCCCTCCATGCACCATCCATCCATTTCTATCACCTTTCACTTTGTTATTCCTTTTCATCTCTGCAGAAGACACACACTGTTTATGGCATATGAACACTGCCATGATATTTCAACTTGTGGGAGGAATTTGAACTTTCTTCTTAGAAGGGCGGGGAAGGAGAAGAGTGGGATAATTTCCCTCCCCAATGCATCAGTTCATTTGTCCGTTCTAAACCAAAGTTTTTTGTCTCACAACTTGACTAGTTGGGAGAGATATATTCCTTCCTATTAGATTATATTTCTCTCTTATGGTGTGTCTCCAACCCTGACATGCTCAGTAAAATTCAATGTTAATTAAATAGGTTAAGGCAGAGCATAATACTTCATGTTTCATTATACCACATGTTTTGTGGAACCAGTATCACACAAACTGCTAGAACTGTAGCTAGAGGAAATCTCCAAAAATACAGCATCAAACCCAAAACAACACAACAATGTGCCGTTCCAGGCACGGGAGGGAGGGAGCAGGGATTGGAGAAATTACTTGTGTCCCTGCAGTGTCTCAAAAACCCATTTCTCGGCTTGTTTGCAACGTCTTTAAAAAGAGATATCATAACCCATTTCTGGCTCCATTCATTTGAGTACCCGCTCCATTCATTTGCCGCCTCCCAGCACAGCCTCCAACTGACTGACTGGGACAGGATCTCTTACCAGTACAACCCCTGCCACCTGCAGTGACCACTCCTCGGCACTTCCAGTTTATACAGAAACATTTGCGAGGCAGATCTAAACATCGTTTGTAAATCACAGTAAAAAGCTTAACCAGAACAAACAGATTAATTGCTCAGAAAGAGAAGCTAGATAGACACCAAACTTAGAATCAGAGTCTTACCAGTTCCTTCAATATTTAGAAATGCTTCTCCCAGGCTAACAGCAACCTGTCTTTTAACCAAAGAAAGAGAGCAACAACATTTCCCTCATAACAAAGTTTAAGAGCACAAAGTTATTTCAAAGTTCCTGAGCACCTATCTTGTTTTCGTCAGCTCATGCAACTACAAGATGACTTCTTTCTTGTTTTCCTTCCATTGCAAACATTTGTCTTAAGTCCCAATAAACATCAGCAAAAACCGTTACATCTCCCAATAGCGATTCCCAATATGCTGTTACATTTCTTCAGAAGTCTTTCCAGTGAATAAATTGGTCCCGAACTAATAGTGCTTGTTATTTATACAGAGACATCCTTCCTTGGGACATCTTCGAAATAGACTTCAGCAGGAGCGTAAGGAATAATATCTTTTCCACATATATTTGAGTCTGCTATAAACATTGGTATTGTCTACAGAAAAGCCCGCTTCAGATTTCCCATCAATATTTGTATAGAAAGCTAAACCAAAATTGTTGTTTCTAGATAATACGTGATGGTAACTTGGCCGTAAAACAATTTTGCAGGTTATGAACGATGTACAAAAGCATATAAACATTCCTTACTGTCAGGTGATCAAGTCTCTGGTACGCAGGGAGAAGACGGAAGATATTACAGCCCAGTCTTCCCTGGACGATCACACGCAGACGGGAGCAGCAGCGAGACTGAGGAAAAACAAACAGGAATTGACAGCATTAGAACAGCAAAACCATCACCAGTGTGGCCTAAAATAATTTGCTAATACGGAAATAATCTAGCATCATCAGGTAGTGCCAAAAAGATGCAAACATCTTAGAGACTGTGCACTAGAACTTTTAGACTAACTCTCAGACTCAAGATTTTTTTTTTTCCCCTGCTCTGCCCCTTTTTTACTTAATTATGGAGGACTTGTGTCTTTAGCACACTGTTCACCGCAGCACGGAGTGGCTGGTGCCCGTGTAGCCAACTCCAACCCGAGACTGAAATGGACTCTTTAATATCTCTGTGGTTGCTGCTTTCCAAAGAAACATAGAGGGAATTTTAATAAAATTAGTCAATTGGAAAACCCACAGAATTTTCATATGCAGCAGGGAATAATTCCTGTTGTTCCCATTTTACAGGTAGGGAAACTGAGGCACAGACACTGAAATGATTCCAGCAAAGCTCTAAAATGAGAGATGGAGAGCTTGAAAAAGACCCAGAACTGTGGTTTACCAGGAAATCCCATCTCGCCCAACCCGAGTCTTCCTATGATCTAAAAACCCAAGATGGAAATTTTTCCTAAGCAGGTGTATTCCTGTAAGGAGTGTCATGTTTAACAAACCAGGCTTTTCTGGTACTCTCTGTCAAAAGAGTTTCTGATCCATTTAACAAGGGGAAAAGGCTCTTTCCGACAGACATGAACCTCTCACGCTTGGCATATTCTGACACCTACTCTAACTGTATAGAGGAGTATTTGTAGTCACAGCAGGTAAACGAGCTGCGGACAGGGAACACAACTAATTTAATAGCATGAATTATTTACACATACATTCAGGAAAGCCATCTTGCTACACAGCAGTCCCAGCAGCAGGGATTATTAATTTATAACTCAACTACAGCTACATTAAACAGAATGAGGCTTCCATAAAAAAACCCGAACTGTGGAGAGACAGAAAACCTTGCCCAGCCCCTCCAGAAGGTCCAGCAGGACTCCCTGACAAAGCCTCAGCCATTAACCAAAAATCAATCACACTTCTTGGGCAATGAATCAACATCCACCAGCTTCCAGTTTGCATCCAGACATGCCTTGTCTGCT
Organism: Numenius arquata; assembly: GCF_964106895.1. Classification (NCBI taxonomy): domain Eukaryota; kingdom Metazoa; phylum Chordata; class Aves; order Charadriiformes; family Scolopacidae; genus Numenius; species Numenius arquata. Next base: position 6,739,565 of record NC_133597.1, read on the forward strand.
GCACCCACACAAAACGACATGTCCTAAATTGGGATTTGCCTTTCAGCTTCCAAAATAGCATCAAATTCCTCCTTTTCAGAACAGCGATGCCAACACTCCTTCCTCCCTCAGGGAGAAACACCCTTGAAAAGATAACGGTGAGCATCCCCCACTCCTGTAATATCCCCCATGGGCCCCACTCAGCAGAGATCCCATCAGAGGTGCAGGGAAAAAGGGAAAACAGGAGAAGCATTTGGGGGTGGGATGTTAGGAATAACAAGATCTGATGAGAAGGTGCAGAATGTACGGAGGAAAGGAGGGAACTGGAAATGCCTGAGCAGAGTTGAGGAGAAGGAAATGGGGCACGGAGCACAACTACAGCAGGAGCCTTCAGAGAGTCCAGGTGGAGTTTGTGGCTGGGGGGGATTGAGGCAAAACAAGCAAGGGGAACTGGGGAGACAGATGGGTCCGATTCCCTCTGGAAAAATAAATGTAGATCATAGAATCATAGAATTGCCCAGGCTGAAAGGGACCTTTCAGATCATCAACCCCAACCATCAACCCAACACTGACAAAATCCATCACTAACCCATGTCCCTCAGCACCACATCTACCTGTCTTTTAAATACCTCCAGGGTTGGTGACTCAACCACTTCCCTGGGCAGCCTGTTCCAACGCTTGACAACCCTGTCAGTGTAAAAAGTTTTCCTAATAACGATGGTAAATTTATAGGGAGAAACCTGGTCAGCAATGAAAAGTTTGAAGACTGGAAATAGATAACAAGCCAGAGTCAAGACTGAGCATGGGACCAGAGCTCTACGCTCCATAGCACCACTCTCTAACCACAGCCTTTTAAAGTTGGGAGTTTACACGACAGGAACCCACATCATGCTGTGCAATCCCAAGACATGCTCTTAGAGACCCTGTCCCTTGGTGCAAGCCCTTGGTGGGACACTTTATTCTTAAATCCTGCTCGTGTGTACTGTACCATCTGCATAGAAATAGAAGCCGCCACTCTATGAGCATTCCCAGCAAACTATTTATCCTGATAATCACGCTAATGGCTGGTCTGCTGCATCCTCACGTGCTTTTTCACCCAATTGAGGGCTGACACAGCAAATTAATCTTCATACAGTAGGAACTCAGTTCCCGTTAATGACTAGAAACCCTCCATAAGGTGCTGTGATCAACATGAAATAATCTCATAAAGTACAACCCCGTGGCAGAGCCGACTCTGCCGTTAACTCTTTGCTAAAGAACACAGGACTGAGAAGGGCAGGGGGAATTGTTCTCCATGAGTTCGGGTGTTGTTGTTTTCAGGAGGGGTGTTTGGGGCTTCCTGAATGCACATAAACGATCTCAGCATTGGGGCCAGCAGAAAAGGCACCCAAAGGCACTTCAGCCCTACTGAACAGCAAGGAGAAAGCACGTGTTCGACCCCATAAAGCAGCTCTTCCTGTCTCACACAGGTGTATTTCTGGCACTTTCAAGAAGCCCCTGTTTGACCTACTTAGAAATCACTTTGTGGTACAGCATAAATCACCAGCCAGTGACACATCGTGGGTCAATCCTCCCAAATCCCAAGCCTCCCTTCCAAGCATCCTTATAAACCAGCACCCAGCACCCTCCCTGTCCCCTCTCCCTGTCACAAAGGGAGGTGGGGAACCCCTTTAGTCCTTGTCCTGAATTCCGGCCATCATGTTTTAATTGCATGCAAGCTATTAACAAAGAGCATTCAGTGCCACTGTTGTGATTTCCACAGTGGTGTTATCTGATCTTATCATCCTGCCCCTGCTGAGGCTACATGGAAGGCTGTGCCGACAGACCAGGACAGTTAGATGGCAGTCACAGAGCCTCGATAAATAGATAAAAATTAAGAAAGAAAAAAATCCCACCAAACAACAACAAAGAAACTACCTATTAACTGCAAAAACATGAAAAGCAGAAAGGTTAATGATCCCAGCAGGGTGGAAATTCTCCTGTGTCAGGGATTTCAAGCACCATGAAAGGCAGCTTCACTCTGAATTTGGGAGGGAAAAGAAGAAATGACTGCTCTGAGTGTCTGGAGAAGGACAAGGAACGGATGCAAACAGGAGACAAAGCCTTTGAAAGGTGCTGCCCTTTCAGTACCAAAAAAAGAGGAGAAACCCCACCAGTCACTTTATTGCCAGTGATGCCAAGACATGGGTATGGACCTACTCTACCACCCAGTATTTTTCACTAAAAATGTTGCAGTTTCCAGCAGCCACAAGCGATGCTCACCCAAGCAGGGATTTTGCAAGCCCAGTAGCTCTGTGCCTTGGCTCCCCCCCAGACCAGTCACGGAGGGCCCCCAGGCTGAGCATGCCCCATACAGGTGTGCGTGAGATCTCATTAGCTCTAAGGGCACTTCTCTCTACAGCACCTGCACAGCCAATAAGTAATTAGCTATTTTTTGTGCTATCACGGCCCTGGTCAGCAGCTGAGGAAGATGTCAGAGCTCACAGAGGGGATATAGGACTCATAAAAGGTTCTCAGCCTCAAAGCAAGTTCCTCCGCAGACGGGTTTTGAAACCTTAATCACATTTTGTGTCTGTGCTTCAGCATCCCCCAGCCACTCACGTGAAATATCTTGAAACATAAAATCATTAAACATTAGATAGAGGTTGTATTATTGCTGCATGCTGTGACCAGCGCATCCTCCAAAGAATATACAGTCTATTAAAGGAGAGGAAGGGGCAAAAGGGGCTTTTGATCCAGCAAAAATCACAGGCATGGAGAAGTTGTAGACTCCTACATATTTCAATGCAAGGAACAGGGATCACTCAGCAAAGCAAAAAGCACCCATTAACAAAGACAGCAACACACATTGGATCATTGTCTGGTGCTAAAGCAAACATCGCTCATTAAGACCAGGCAGAACAATCAGGCTCTGAAGCACAGGAAGCAATTTAAAGCAGCCACCCTTCATGCATAACCTCCTGGTCACCCACAGCATGGCCCAGGGCACACACAAATCCCACCTCAAGGAGGGCACCATCACCGGGTACTCCAAGGAGAAACTAATTATTTCTCCTCAGACCTGAGAAAGCTCAGGTTTAAGACCTCAGAAAGAAGCCAACCTTCCTTCTGCATACCAAAACAAAGGCAGCGCAGAAATTCCTTCCACAATTCCTTACCTCCTTTATCCTCCAGGGCTGCTGTTCTTTCTCCCCAAGGAAGCAAGGCAGAAGGCAGGACCACACTCTCCCTCACATCACACAGGAGCTCAGAAGCACACCATGTGAACTTCATCACCACACAGCTCCAGCAAAACAAACCTCAACCCACACTTTTCATCACAGAAAAGCACAACAAAAATAACTCAACTACCTCTAAAACTTCCCTTCCAACCTCTGCTCCCCCAGCAGCAATCAACAGCTTAAGAGAGTGCTCCTGACTCCTCAGGAAGGGTAACGAGGTCCACCTGGGAACAAAGCCACACTGCTCCCACTTGTCTCTTACTGGGCAGGTGGTGGTGTTGGGGGGCTTGAGCTCATATCCACCAAAAATAACTCGGGGGGGGGGTTTGAGGACTTAGGGGAATACCAACTTAATTCCCAGCACCTCACAAATGAGTGAGCTTTTACGTGTTTCCTGTTTGTCCTCAAGGATATGTGTTGACAACTTGTGTTTTCTCTTTTTCTCCTATTTTCCCCCTTTTGCAGGATGCCAGGGGAGGAAACAAGCATATTTTACTTTCCAATTTTTGTTCAAGAATGTAATGAAAACTTGGAAATTATTTTTTCATGAAAAAGTCCACTTAGGAAAAAGGCAATTCTCTTCTCTTTCGGGAAGAAATGGTTCCATTAAAAAAGAATAAAAAGGTAAAATTGTACTTTCTAATGAGAAGCTGGAGTCTCTTAATTTATTGAGTAGCAACCCCAGCCACACAAACATACTTTCTTTGTTATTCTCCCTGGTGTCCACATTTGCAGTAGGCAACATTCCTGATGGTGCTTTTGAGTTACCAGCAGTACCTCGGTTAGGAAAAGAACAAAAAGTCTGTCTGGCACGTAATGTGTATTCCTGATTTACCGCCAGGTCAAAACTGAGCTCTGTCTTTCTGCCTTATTCAGCAAAGGATGCCGAGCTGGGGTCCAGCCTGTGCCGGAGTGGAATTTGGCTGGGGGATGGGATTTCACATGTTCTATTCTCATGGGAGCTCTGGAGAAGGGAGTCGCTATCAGGCCAAGCTTTTTGTCTGGACAGACGCTAGGAGACGGGGAGTAAACCATTCCCATCACATAACTCACAGAATTCCTGTGACAAGCTGGTGCCATTCCCGCTCGGTCACGTTGGCTGCAGGCTCCGGGGTTTGAGAGCGGCAGGAGACTTTACTGTACCCGCTGGCCCCGGGAACAAATTGCTGTATTTCTGGGAGAGATGGAGGATGGGAAGGATCAGGTTAAACATCAGGAAGTGGCTGATGCATTAGTTCACGCCACAGTGGGTGACACATCCAGGGGGGGCTGCCCCTGCTTGTCTCCAGCCATGAAATGGATAAGACTGGATCCCTAAAACAGCATCGCCGTGTGAGTCCTTGTCGTGATAGCCACAGAGGTGGCCCGTGGTTGGCAACACAAGGGAGGTAAAGCTGAATGTTAATAAGCAGGACTTGGAAACAATCTCTCTCTGCAATCTACAGCTCTAGTTCATTACTTCTTTAGCTTCAATTAAAGTCCATCCTTAATGGGGTTGGGCACAAGGCCATTTTAGCAGAGTTCTGTCACCAGCACTGTATTTATAACCGTGATATCAAGTGCTCCACCCAAGACTGAAATCCCTTTCTATTTTGAGCCGCGCAAGAAGGGAAGGACAGAGTCCCTGCCCCAAAGAATTTACCATTTAAACAGGCTACAAGAGAGGGAGAAGGGGACTCGGTGGAGCCTGGCACTGTACCAGTGTGGGAGTCGAGTGGACATATGAGTGTGGTCTCCTCATCGAATGCATTTTTGCTCCCTCAATTGCTGACCAAAAAAACATTTCCATAGGTTTGCAAGTCCAGAACATTGTTCAGAGCCATGTTCCTAAAGGACTGAAGTCCAGGGCATCTGTAAGCTTTTAATCAGCTTTTTCTTTACCCCTTTGGTGTGTCAGTCCAGAGCTGACAGCGCGATAGTCCTTGCAATGTGCTGCTCTGTCAGCGTCAGAACTGCTGACCTCCCTCTCTAGTGATTGAAGTTCTCCCAGCACCTCATTACCAGCTCTCCCAGTTGTCTGTCCCACATCAAAGGGGTTTCCTGAGGCTTTGACAACAATCTCCCTGCTTCCAAGGGAAAGCTGTTGCAAGCGGTTTTTTAGTATGAAGTGATTTACAGGAGCTGAAAGAGGATTTACCCATAGATGGAAGAAGCTCCAATTTTGCAACCTGCCATGCAGAGTGGAAGATGATCCCTACAGTCAATGGGGAAGGGAAGGCCTGGAGAAGTCAACACTTTCAGCCTGAAGAACTGGCTCTCAGAAGATGGTCCATAGGGATGGTGATGCAGACATGTCCTCTATCGACACTTCAGAGGTGAGGGTAAATATGGGAGCTCTAATCCTGCTTGCAAAGATGGAAACACTGCTACTGGTGTGAAGCTATGGCTGTCCATGCTTTGGTGTGGGCTGATCATGTTGTCCCATATAAAGTACATCAATCAGACAACTATTGGTCCAGGATCTCGAATGAGATGGAAGTTGATGCTGCTGTACCTCCTCAGAGCCTGGGCTTGCTGGAAATGCCCTCCTCAGCCTCACACACAGATGTGGCAATCCCTCCTTCAATTGCAAGACAATCACAGCCTTACGAAGCAGCTGGAGGTGGGGAAAGCTGAGTGCCCAGACCCAAACTGGACCTCAGGGTGTTTGCAAAACAGTGAATGTGCGCAGACCTGTCCACACCGTGACAGATTTTCATCATTGCTATTCATCTTTGAGCACAAATTCTCAAGGAACAAAGCGAGCCCTGATTTCCCAGCGCTGAAAATGCCTCGAGGCATCACATCCAGAGCGATTTCCCTCACTGGAAGATTTTTTTGCATCTAATGTGCCCCTTGTAACAGTCACCGTGGTGCAGAGAGAAAATGTGCACAAGCACGTGTGCGCGGTGGAGCCTGTGTGCGTGCACAAGCCCACCCGAGCACGTCCTTGCCCCAAATAGCCATGGCAAGGGGAAACCGTGCCCTTCACACCGTGCATTAATGGTCATTCCACACAGTGTGTTGCTCTGCAAAACCCAGGAGGGCTGCACTGCATCTGTCTAGCTCCTGGTGAGCGGTGCTTCAGGCAGCTGTTGAAGGCAGATAATTAAAGATGGTCTCCAAATCCATTAATCAAAGAGAGAAGGACCTTGAAAAGGGGGACAAAAGGAAGAAAAAAGGACTTTAAAATATGTCCTGTGCTGTACAATACTCAGATAGGTTCTTCCCAGGCACAATTGTGTTTCAGAACCAGCCTGCTGAGACTCTGCAAGTTACTCGGGAATCCAAGTGGGGGGAGGCATTTAATCTCTAGGTGTTTGTGTGGCTTTGAGTGCTCTGCTCTGCTGTGAAATCGAAGCCCTTCTCTCCTGCCCGGGCTGCCAGGGACAAAGCAGACGATGGTAGTTCCCCAAGGAGAAGCTGTCGAGCTGAGGGGACGTGACTGGCTGTGAAAAAATACCAAGGGAGAGCAGCAGGGAGATTTTTCTCTACAGTCCAGATACGCAAGGAGAAAGCTTAACCAATATCAGAGCTCCATTAACACCTCCCCCCCGAGCATTAACATTTTATCAGCATCAGTAAAGTCACAGAATAGTGACAGAGGGAGATATCCCATTTCACAGCAAAGGAGAAACCGAGGCACAAGAGGGCAAAGGCCCATATATATGAAAATATTTCCTAACAAACATCACAAGTGGACACACATCTGCTATGGAGCAGTACTACGTGAGGGACCCGGGCAGTCTGGAGAGGTGGGCACAAGGCAACCTCATGAGGTTCAACCAGGCCAAGTGCAAGGTCCAAGTGCATGTGGGTCATGGTAACCCCAGGCACAAATCCAGGCTGGGTGGAGAACGGGTGGAGACCAGCCCTGAGGAGAAGGACTTGGGGGTGTTGGTGGATGAGAAGCTCAACGTGACCCAACAATGAGTGTTTGCTGCCCACCAAGTCCCCTGCATCCTGTGCTGCATCCCCAGCAGCATGGCCAGCAGGGACACTAGTACCTGTCCTTTCTAACGGTTAATCTCTTTTAACCCAGAGGCTTCTGCTGTTGTAGCATATGGCCCACCAGAATGACACCTGAGAGCATCTGCAGTCCTAGAAGTCGGATGCTCGGTGCCTGGAGATGGGATAAGGTGGCTCAGAAGTAGGATGCCCGTTCTGCACTTAGTGGCACAGTTTAATTGAAGACTGGGATTTTCAGCATCTTTGTGTCTCAGCTTCCCCGTTTATGAGAAACGTGACTGCATCCAACTGCTCGCTCAAAGATGACAGAGAAGGGAAATTCAAACATAAGTGCTGTTTGCAAACTAGCATGTGTTTCTTTTCTGAGTAGACATCCAGACAAAGCTCCATAATTCTGCTTTAGGCTAAAATCAGCTCTCTTTTTAGTGGTTTCAGCTGAGCGACATTTGCCCCATGACATGTAAAGTATAGAGGGGTAGCAGAGGTTCGAGTTCCAAGAATGAGAATGAATGTGGAGAAGACACCAAGTTCTGAGCAGCTGGAGGTTAGATGAGGCCGTTTTAAAAATAAAAGCTCCTGCCAGGCTGCGCATCAGGCAGGATGGTGTGTGGGCCTTTTTTGGGGACAGATTCTGTGGAGTCTAGCTGGAACTAAAGTAGAATTCTTAATGAAACAGAAGTGCAGCGCTCTAAATTTAGAGGCAGTATTAATGCTTTTAAAAGCGCGTGCATCTGTAGCCACGGAGTGTCTGAAATTTCATTCACAGTGTTTGCTCCCATCGGGCCAAATCTGAAGCCAGGGGCAAAAATCCCCCTGATTTCAACAAACCCAGTGCTCGGTTCACTTCTCCTGTCCCTCTCCACCTTTGGTTGCCCATCGGGTAGAAAGTTACGTCTGTGAGACAGTGTGCAGTTGTGGGTACTAGTAATTCCCTTTTACACTTTAGCCTTTCAGCAGCAAAGAAGAAAGGTCAGGGCTTGCACAGGAGCTGGTTGAGCGAGGCAGCAAAATAAAGAGCAGGCCAAGTAGTTGAAATCCAAAGGAGCTATCTGTCTTTTCCATATCAGATCTGTTAGTCTGATACTCTGTGTTTGTGTTGCAAAACAGGCTCCTCTATTGCACTCCAGCTGCATTTACATCAGATGTGCCATATATCAAATAATAATACAGAGAGGAACCGTGACTTGTCTGGTAAATGGCTTTCTGCTTGTAACGGGCTGACCTCCGTGGGGTGGGAATGGATGAGATCTGTGGATTGCAGGCAGCGCTGCAGTCTGCGGTGTGACGGTTATACATGAGGGATCTTCCTATCAAACCCACACTGCAATTTATTGTTTAGTCAAAAGAAACCACCACTTGATTTATAAATATTTCAGCTGAGAAGAACGTTCACTCTAAAACCAAGCACACAGACAAGCTTTCCAGTGCCAAAGGATAATCAAAGAGGATCGTCTGGATGGATGGTAGGGATTCAAGAGCTGCAGCTCCTCCACAAGAAATCCCACCAAAATCAAACAGGAATAGAGCTTATGCTTTTTTGTGGGATAATTAAGACCTGATAATCCCTCATTTATTCTCTATTACAATTTAGCACATTATGTGATGAGCTGGGGTTAAAAAATGGTATTGGTTGTTCTGTATCGAATCAAGAGAGGTGCATTTCTTTCCGTGTTAAAGAACAAATTACAAACTCACCTGTCCTGCCAAATTCTCCTTCCCCATAAGGTCAAGAAACTCAGACTGACGCACTAATAAAACAAACCCCCAACTCCCCTCCATCACTGCTGGGTTTGTCTGTTAGAGACACCTCTTTCTGCCAACAGCCTCGGTCTATTTTTACCGATCAAATGCTTTCACACCTCAGCTTCCATGTGCGTGCCCACTTCACGCGTTGTTCACACCTAGTTTACTCTTCACACCTCCCAAGGGCCCTGCAGATAGGGGTGCAAGGATTCCTCCTCTGACAGCCATGTGCTCCGATAGGGAGGGGGAAAACAAATAGGAACCAGGGTTGCTGTCAGCACTTAGGGCTATGGAGGGGGGACAGGAGAAGAAAGGGGCAGGGGATGTGTCTTCACTCCTTCACAGGGACTGTCCAGTTCCTCCCTTCTCTTTTTGTAAACAGTTTGGAGTTAAAGCCATATAAGAACGTCCTCTAATTAAGGGCCTGCATCTTTGGGGTTTGATGATAAGAAGGCTGGAGCCCCTCTGCTGTGAGGACAGGCTGAGAGAGTTGGGGGGGGTCAGCCTGGAGAAGAGAAGGCTCCGGGGAGACCTTCGAGCCCCTTCCAGTCCCTCAAGGGGCTCCAGGAAAGCTGGGGAGGGACTCTTGATCAGGGAGGGGAGCCATAGGATGAGGGGGAAGGGTTTGACACTGGAAGAGGGGAGATGGAGCTGAGATGTGGGGAAGAACTTCTTTGCTGTGAGGGTGGTGAGAGCCTGGCCCAGGTTGCCCCGAGAAGCTGTGGCTGCCCCATCCCTGGAGGGGTTCAAGGCCAGGTTGGAGGGGGCTTGGAGCAACCTGGTCTGGTGGGAGGTGTCCCTGCCCAGGGCAGGGGGTGGCACTGGATGATCTTTAAGGTCCCTTCCAACTCTAACCATTCTATGATTCTGTGATTCTATTTCATCTGAGCTGTAACTTTCCTGCAATTTTCCATGTGCAACAAAAGGGGAGCACAACCCTCCAGCAAGGGGTCAACTTGACTGCTGACATGTAAGCAACCACCTGAGGATGTTTAAGGCTCACAGTCCCAAACTAGTGATGTCATTACCGAACAAACTTTCCTGCATCGCCAGACGTGCTGAAGATTCACCGTGTAGTCACTAGGAGCGTGGGGGGTCAGGCTGTGTCAGCTCATCCCAGGGTCTTTGGGACATAACATCACTCCTGTCCTTCACCAGTCGCTCCGACTTCAGTAAAACATGTTCAAAGTGTGACTGCTAACCCAAGCGTAGTCTTGGAAATATTCCCAAAGCATCCATCTCAGGGATAATTAGGTAAGAAATATGAGTCCCCTTGATATCAGTTTAGAGTTTTTCAAGTAACTTCCTACTCAATCTTTGGAACGTGCGTTATTTAAAGAAAGAGGACAACAGATTTAATTGGGATGGAAATAAATGTATAAGCCAAATATAATTTGACTTTAAAGAATGATCCTAGTATTTGAAGCGTATCACTTTTCCCCTCCCACCTCAGTTATTAATAGCATAGGTGCCAAAGAAATGAGACGCTTCCCCTGGGATGAACCACGCTAAGGGAGGGTTGGCCAACCTGCACTCTGTACGTCGGGCTCTTGAAGGGTATCTGGGCGCCTGCATATCAGAACATTGTGTACAAATGCTTTGCTGAATCCAACCTGGCTGTGATTGACCACTGCTAAGAATAAATGCTTCCTGAAAATAAACCTGGACTTTCCTGGCCTCCTTCCTTTCTTTGTTTTCTTTCTCTGTTTGTTTTCTTTCTCTCTTTCCTTCCGTTTACCTATCTACCTGTTTTCTTTTCTGTGCTTAGTGCAGACTGAATGTTCCAACAGACCTCTCCTTTTCAGCATTATTAGGCTGGGGCTCTCCCAGCACACAAGATCACATACAGCAAAGTTAAGTTCACTGACTAAAATTACTGTCACAAGAATAAAAGGTTCATGAGCCAGGCCTCTGTCTCACAATCATTTTACAAAGGTTATAATTTCATCCTTGTAACAATCAGTAGACTGTGCAAGAAGTGAATCATTGGCTTGATTTGGATCAGGAAAATGCTGCTTTTTTATGTCAGAATTACAACAGGATTAATTTAGAACCTATTTTCAATTGAAAAACAAATAAAAAGCCTAATGGCTCAGAGACTACAGGATACTTTCAGGTAGATGATGGACAACTCCCATAATAGCCTGAAGTGTTACTTCAAGTCAGATGTCTCTACATCCCTCACTCCCCCTGAAAAGAATACTAAGATTGGAACAAAAGGCATAAGAAATTTATAAGACTATTGTTTCTTGAACTCCTGCTTGCCATTATTCCTAAGGGAAAGCAGGGAACCAATCCCTCACCTGTCAAAAAACAAGAGTTGATAGTTCTTACTTCTGCCACGGAGAGGGGGGACAAAACTCTCAGCTGTGACCGGTCATTTTGGAAACCCAGTTTGGTTTGTCTTAAGAGAACCCTATCTTCCTAAGGCATCAGAGCAGCCTTTCCTAGTTCACTAGAGCATGAATCTCACTCATAATTATTGAGCCCTTTCTGTATTCAGATTCCACTCTCCCTCATGCAGAGCGACATCAGCTTAAGTGTTCTCATCTCGTGTTTTTCTTTTCCCACAATTCAACTCTTTCACATTAGCAGTGATGGGGGTGCAGCCTCTCTGAAATGAATTATTTCATTGAATGTTTCCAACCAGGCTACATCTTTCATGGCCTTTATTTGGATCAATCATGTTAAAAGCTGATGTTGCATTATTTAATCTTTGACAGGCCTAGAATTAATATGCAGGTTTATTCACTTACAGAAAATGTCAGACTGGAATTAGATGATCACTTTACGGATTCAACCTAACTACTAAGATAGCTGCTTTTTCAAGAAGAAAATGTTAATATTCTTGCCATATTGTCCCCTGGGTTCTATGGGCACAAGAATGGGATTTATTAGAACCTGGAGTAAGTTCGTGGAAAAATAATCCTGTTTTTTTCTTCAGTGCAAACAACCTCTTAGTGAATATTCAGTGCCGAATTGGCTATCCCAGGTTTGGTACTAACATAATAGAAAGCACCCTCGATGGCGTACACACCGCACAGGAATTTTAAGGACTTATGCCCGAGGGCAAGTCAGATTGTCTGCTGCAGACTACAGTCTGCTCTGGCTTCAGACAGTTCTATAAAGCTACAGCTGATTCACAATAGCCTCGATGTTTCCTCCTGCCACTTCAGTTTCCCACATACAAAGCACGGTGCTCTTAAAGCTCAGTTACCAGAAGGACAGGAATTCAACACCACGTACTCCAAGGAGACAGATATTTCACAGGAGAGCCCAGGATATCAACGAAACTTTCCTCCTCTTCATACACTCACCTGAGCCAGGGAAGTATTAGGCTGTATCCTCAAATACCACTTAAAAATCACAATAATGAAAAAAAAAAGCAACTGTCTCTCTCATGGCCCTGCAGTGTGCTGAATTTCCACTTTACTGGATGAAATACCCAGACACTGAAGTTTTCATTACCTTCTGCATTGCGTACCAGATTAATGTGTCCAAGAAGGACAACACCCCTCAGAGAGTGGGAGCTGTGATGGGAATGACAACAACTCTCCAGGGGTCTCATCACCTCATTTTTAGCTGGGCTTGAGCGACCTGGCTGCTGCTTGCTTATTCTCACAGAATTATGGAACCACAGCATGGAAGGGACCTCTGGAGATCATCTCATCCAACCCCCAAAGCAGGGTCATCCAGAGCAGGGTCACACAGGAATGTGTCCAGGTGGGTTTGAATCTCTCCAGAGGAGACCCCACACCCTCTCTGGGCAGCCTGTTCTGCCACCCTCACGGTAAAGAAGTTTTTCCTCATGTTGAGGTGGAATTTCCCATGTTCCAGTTTGTGCTCATTGCCCCTTCTCCTGTCACTGGGCACTACTGAGAAGAGCCTGGCCCCATCCTCTTGCCACTCACCCTTTAGCTATTGCTCAGCATTGATGAGGTCCCCTCTCAGTCTTCTCTTCTCCAGCTGAACAGCCCCAGGTCCCTCGGCCTTTCCTCAGCAGAGAGATGCTCCAGTCCCTAAGCATCTTCGTAGCCTCCGCTGTACCCTCTCCAGCAGTTCCCTGTCCTTCTTCAACTGGGGAGCCCAGAACTGGACCCAGTGCTCCAGGTGTGGCCTCACCGGGGCAGAGCAGAGCAGAGAATGACCTCCCTCCACCTGCAGCCACACTCTCCATTCTCCTGAAGATGCCTTCCATAAGGACCAATGTGCTCTGGTGACGAGTGGGTTAACAAGCAGCTCTACGAATTTTTCTGCTCTGTAGCTGAGTTACCCCCCAATCAAAGCAACAGCCTGTTTTTCAGCATGGATCTTATCTTCCCACTCCAGAGGTCACAGATTGCCAGGCTTGTTTTAATGAGCTGTGTCCTGTGAATTTCACAGTCACTTCAAGTCTAATAAGGGAACCCACAGGGGTAGTGTTTTCAATTTGCTCCTCTTTCCTGGCGAGTTCGTACCATACATCACACCGAGCAACTCACAGCTGGTGGAAAAGAAAAGAATTAGCTTGTATTCCCTATACGGGGCTTTTATAATTCAATATTTATTAAGATTGGGGTCCTCTCATTTGAAAGGCCAAACAGTTTGTTTTACTGTGTGTGGGATATATTACGTTAATATAGTGAACAACTGCTTCCAAGAACTAATTTAGTGGCGGTGCTGAAAAGCTCTGCGCTATAGAAATATTATGAACAACTAAGAATCCTTAATACTTTGTCTCACCGAGCCTCGTGCATACAAATTAAACATAATTGGAATCCCTCTTCCCACCACCAGAACTAACGGCTACTTTACAACTGAAATGACACCTAAACGTCTAATTTTAATTTCAAATTCCCTCTATAAAAGCACAGTCTGATTGTTTTCCTCCTTTCTAAGGAAGTCTTATGAAAAATGAGCAAATCTAGGCTTTACTTAAATATATTTGAATGAACACAGCTATCAGCTGAAGATCATTGCAAAGCAGAGCTCCTTGAATATTCATTAATTCTTCCAGACATCTCATATTCCCTTGTACACACAGTAGCAAAATACTATTGCTCAGTAAATAATACCACTGTCCCTTGGGAAATTCAGAGATCTGTTTTCAACTTTCCACCTAAAAAAAAAAAAAGTGAAATATTCCATTATTTTGGAATATAGAATATATCAATCTTAGTGTTCATACAGAAAATTTTTATTGGAGACGCTTTCTCCTGGCGTTTGGAGATTGGGTTGCTGTGTTGAACAGAATTAAAGTATTTAATTTTAGTGAGATTTGGCATCAAAATACTCTACTGTCCATTAGTGTCAGAAATGAGCTATGTATCTATTTCAAATAACTGTCTGTATAAATACATTTGTATACAGATTAATATAGAGTATAAATTCAACGTAAGACACTTCACCGTGAAACATGCCCCGTGAGTCACCAAAAAGATGGTGAGAATTTTACCTCTTTGAAGCAAGGATTTGTTAATTAACAAATTAAATTGCTAAAGCACAGGAGACAACACATGATCTACAAGTGAAAGAAGGTTTCTGTTAATTGGTAGGAACCTCCCAAATAAAGAGGAGCTAATGGAGGTGTTTCTTCATCTGTCTCATAAATATTCCTGCTTTGGATGTCGTTGTGAATAGTCCCTTTCCTTGCTTTTCTGCTTAAACTGTTCGAGTTAATGCGATTTTTCAGTTAAATGAGTAACAACAAGAGATTCCTCATCAAAGGGTGTGGCAAATATGTTAAGCGTGGCTGGAAAACCTCAACCTGTGTCTCTCCATCATACCCAAAGGCTAATTTTTTTCACAAAATGGAAAGAGTCCCGGCCACCCAAGAAGTAGGAGGTGCCGAAGGGCTTTCCAGGGACGCCTTCTGGTGTCCCCCAAGATAGTAAGGAACACGCTTAGACCCCGCAGGCTCATTTTCCTCTACCCACTCTATAATTCCCATCAGCTCAAGGAGACATTATTAACCTTAAACCCGGTTTTAATTTTCCACGTCCTGCTGGCAAACCTCAAAATGTCAAGAAAGAAAATTCTCCCTTGTGTTTCTGGGATGACAGTTCCTATTGTCTGGAGAGCGGGAGAGGAACAGAGCGTGGAAAACAAAGAAAAACAGCTTTACCTACACTACAGTTAATAAAAATTAAATGTCAAAGAGGACAAGAAAAACTGATGTGGTAACATACAGAGGACAGGATCCATGAGAGACTGGGAGTAATGAAAAGGTCAGGAGAGCCTATAAATAAAGCCTGACGCAGACACGATCTGGGGAGGCAGAAAGCTCATCAGAAGAGTACACCCGCTCAGGCAATTTAATGAATATGTTTTATGTAAATGGAACAATTACTATTCCAGGTACAGAGACTGTCCTTACTCTGAACACTACCTATAGCCCACGTCAACCATCAGACAAGGCACCAGCTTTGTGCAGACCACGCAGTGCGGGGACATGACCCCGCCGTGGGGATGGAGAGCCATTCCCTCTTCCATCAGGCTGCCCCACGGAAACCGTTGGTTTTCTCAGGGATTTGGGCTGCAGACCCCACCTTCTCCATATAAAAGCATGTGGGGCTGAGGGTTTCGAAGGTCAGAAATGTCCCATCTTAGAGTTCGAATGATCATCTGGCATTTGGCTTCACTCTCCTCTCTTTGGGTCTCCCTTCCAATTTGGTCCCCTCTTTCTGGCCACAGTTTTTCCCGGACAAGCCTGGTTCTTATCCCCATCAGTGACCGTGCTGATGAGAGGGAAATCACAGGGAAGATGACCTTTTTTTTAGGGATGACCCCTTCTTTTAAGGGCCATACAATGCCCTGTGACTGTCCCCCACGCTATTTCTTTCGTGAGCCCAGGATAAGAAACAGCTCCTGCCTCAATGAAATCACAGCCATAAAGCCCCAGCTCAAAAAACCAACCAGCTTAAAATTCGGGACACGTTCCTGGGCTTTCCTGAACCGGAGCCCAAATGGAGATGACAAACAAAGCAACATGTGTAAGCACTGAATTGTCCGGGGGGGTCAGAGGAGGGCAGGGATAAAACGTGAGTTCTCCGAGTCATAGCCCATTGCCTCAGCCATCAATTATGCCGCCTTCTTCAATACTGCCTATAAACGGAGCCCAGCACTTTGTTCGGGGCTGGCTGTCCATTTACACCAGTTGGGACCAGTCATTCACCCAGTTCGTTATTACGATTGCCGAGTAGGTGTGCTGAGGAGTAACTGCGGGACTGGGCAGGCACAACAGAGGAGTCCCGCACCCAGGGGCTTGCGATCTCGCCGTGAGAAGGTAGAAAAAAATAGGGAGGGGAAGCACAAGGGCAGCGAGACGGCTGTGATTCAATAAAACCTGACATTGTGAAATCAAATGTGAAAAAAAAAAAAAATCATCTTTTCTCTGCGGTTGAAAGGTACTGGGAGAGTTGTTCCAACTGCCCCACGGGACCTGGGGCCCCGGTCCTGCTCCCGCTCCCCTCCTTGCTGCCTGAGCCCTGCGCTCTGTCTCCGTTGGGCTCGGCAGCGGAGGGGATGCCGGCCCCGGGAAGGACAAACCCCTTGGTGGACCCGCGGGGCGGTGACTCCCTGCCGGCACCTGGCATCTGCCTCCTCCTTCTATTCTGGGCGGCAGGGACACAGCTGAGCGCCGGCCCTGCGCGAGGGAGGCAGATGGGGCGTGAATCCAGCAGCGATTGTACTGCTCGTTTGTTTGGCATAAAAATGACGGACACAGGATGGAACAACCCGGAACAAACACGGGGGGGTGTGTGCGAATGCTGAATAGCTTTCACCGTCATTAATTTTCCCGTTGCTGCGAGTTTTTCTTCTCATTCAGGGATAAATCTGCATAAACATGGAGGGTTATAGTTGTCATCCTGATTCTCGTCAGGTATTTTAGCTGACAGGCTCTTCCATTCCTGTGATTTCCTATCATGCATTTCTTAGACTTTGGGGCAATGGGAACAGACATTTCGGTTCTGCTGCTTCAGCTGCACACAAGGACACGTGTGAGCTACGGACTATTTGGGTAACAAAGGTACAAAGGGGGAAGCATTTGCTCCCTTTATGGGGCAAAACCACAGATTCATAGAAAATTTTTTTTTTTAACCTTTGGATTTATCTGCATTTTGTTTTGTGAGCTCTAACTCCACGCAGGTTTCGAGGACCACGGTAAAATGAAAAAAAGAACCTATTTTAAGATTTGGGTTTTCTGACATGAACCCCAAAAGTCTTCACTGACCAGGACAATTTCTCAACCTCGCCCATGGCTGCTGCTTGTGCAGACCATGAAAACACAATTTCATTCAATCTGATGAAAAGTCCCTTAAGGGAAATTATATTGAAAGAGCGATGGGTCAAAAATATGATGCATTTGCACTCAGAAAATGCTGGCTAGTGTTTGTGTTGCTGAATTTGCACACTGTAACTGCAAAAAGCACAAAATCCTTAAAATATTCCCGCAATGGCCTTATGCTGAATGAGGAGCTTTATGAATATTTCAATTTCAAGATGAGGCTTGAAAGAACAGAATTGTTTCAATTTTGAATCACCCTTCCTTAAATAACTTGCCCTATTTGGTGCTGAATTAGACTCGGTTGAACCCAAAAGCCACTCCAGGCGCCCTGGGTGAGGATGGGACCTCAGGAGCTGGAACCACCTCACTGTCCCTCCGCTATTGCTCTGAATAGACCGACCACAGCTTCATTCAGGGGTCGCTGAGCTCTCGCCATCCTCTTTGGCAAACAAACCCCTATTTAGGCGGCTCAGCCAAGGCATTTCCCCTCCTCCTCGCCCACTGTTATTTACAGTATTTGAGTGTTAATTGAAAGGCTCAGATTTTTGCCTTTTGCTCAGAAGTGCTACACCTGCCCCTGGTCCTCTGTCAGACACACACAAAGCCAGGCTTGTTCTCGCAGGGCTGGAGATACTGAGAGAGTAGGAAATAATACTGTGCTGCACTCATCATCTCATTTCTAATTACAGGTAAGGAGAGGTCATTGATTTTCTTCTCTGTCCCTACTTAAGGATGGACTATGACTCAAATACTTTGTGAATAAAAGCGAAGCTTTACAACCTTTTTACCACTTCGTGTCCTGGTTCTGATCTCACTAAACCAACCAAAATGTAGCATTAATTCTGAGGAGTTACTCCTGATTTTACAGGCTATTTTTCCACTCGTTCAGCTCACCTCACTGAGCTAAATGCCGTATTTGCTCACGCCAGTGACCTTCAGTCCTCGCCAAACCGGTGGCATCACTGAAGTCGCTCTAGAATTGTGTTGATATCAGCAGGCGAAACACAGGCTTCAGTGGGGCTTTAGTTGGGGTTTATACTCCTTGGGAAGTAGCTGCACGTTTGTGCTACCAGGTTCTAACTCCAGCAGGATGCCCAGATGCTGCTGTAGGGCAAATAACAAACCTCCTCCAACAAAACTGCAGAAGTAGGCTTGACTTTCAGTACTTATCAGCACTTTGAGTAGTTATCCCTGTTTCACTGGCCTTGGAATGGAAACTGCTGCCACTTTTATGCAAGGGCTGAAAGCTTGCCCAGTTTCCCTGTGACTTAATTAAGCATCATCTCCATCATCCACCAAACTGCTGCTTAACACATGCTGGCAATGTGCCTCATATATCGCAGCAGATACGGCTGGCAACGCACGGAGCTTATCGTGGGGTATTAATTACTTGAGCATAAATAACATTCCCTCTTATCTCAGCTTCAGGATCCGTTATTTCTGATGGAAATATATGCATAATAACAGGTAAGAGAAAACAGCGAGGGGGTAAATTCAAGCCTAACAAATGAGTGACAGGTTTGGAAATGAGTGAAAGTTAAAGCCAGGCAAATTAAAATGGAAAGTAAAGGTACATTTCTAACAGTCACGTTGATTAACTCCTGGAACAAAGTACCAAGGAAAGAGCCGGATTTTCCATCTCTAGATACTTTCAGATCAGTCTAAGAAACATACCTCAGTCAAAAGGAATAGTCTTAATAAACATAAGTATGGAAACTCAAGAGTAAAAGGACACAAGGGCAGCCTGGCCACACAGGAGCACCATTGACATGGCACAAGAACCACAGGGTGACAAAGCCAGGCCTTGGGAACAAGGGACACAGTAAAATGACTCAGTTTGCGGGGCTCCCTCCCACTCCAGTCCCCAAACCCTCAAACAAAATCCAGCCGAATGACAAAGCCTTTACTGTGAGCAACTCTCCTTTCCTGCCTCCGTTCACAGCTCATTAACTCTCCCGCCTTGGAATGGTGTTTCCCAACTCTCCTCAAACAGGGAGAAAAATCAAGAAGAAGAAATGTAGCGTTTGTTTGCTCAAAAATTCTCATTAATGATTGCAGGACAGGAACAGACACCTGACATTAAATCCCTTCCATGCCTGTGCGCTGCTGAGGGTTACACCGGGTGTCTGTGCTGTGCAGCGCGGGGTTTAGCTGCTGGAAAGTCGTCTCACCGCGTAGGTTTGCTGCCGGAGAGACCCCGTGTACGTGTGTGTCTGTACGGAGGCACCTGGACTCACCATGAACAACAGAGGCCTCAGTTGGGGATTGAAACAGCAGGATTGGGGTAGGGAAGTTTGTGGGGGGTGTTTGTGAATAACCAGGTGCACTCTGGGGCAGGTCCCGAGAGCTGCTGGCAGGTGTGGGGCAGGAGGTGTTCTATGGGCACAGACACTGACACAGGTGACGCTGCTGTGGACGGATGCTGCGGTGAATTTTGCTTATCAGTGATACATTTATAAGGCGGATGTAATTATTCAGTGTTTTGAATATGTATTTTTAGCTTGTTTACTGGGTCCATTATATAAATATGAATGGTTATTTGTGCACGAATAGTGTGTTTACAGGCTATAAATGCTTCTTGTGGAGTATTAGCTAATATTTTTGAAAGGACGGAGGCTGATGAGTGTATAGTATATATTGGATATTTATGTGGGTGGACACATCTATGCGAGCTGTTTCAACTCACATAAGAGATGCAGACTTGTATTTAAATGTTCACTACACCAGAGAGTGGGTCTGTTATTCTTTTATTCCCATGGTTTATTGTCCTGCACATGCTTGCAGAACAGCAGGGAAACTGTTATAATTCTCAGAGATGACAATTCTGGAAGAGGTTCTCTCCTTTACTTGCAGAGAAGTTCAATACTCCCACTAAATTAAATCTCTCTTTGGGATACGGTTCAGGAAAAGGAGGAGACGGGACAGTCCTGGTGTCTTCCTGAAACGCTTTGGAAAGGGCAGGGCTTGCATCACCAAACCCCATGGAACTGGTTGCCACGCTACACAACATGAAAAAATGGTTTCCAATCTTTTATATATCTTTTATATATCAAATGCAAAGTGCACTCAATGCTGGAGGATATCATCCTCCAGATCTGCTCCGCTTATTAAAAAGCACAGGAGGATGTTTCTCCTGTTCCACAGAAGTCAGGGAAGTTCTTTTGCTCGCACTGGCGCTGTTTGAAGCATCGATTCAACAAGGCACTCGGGCACATTTGCAGATTTCAAACACAGAAACAGACTATGAAGCCAGCAGAGAACAAGCTGCTGAAGGGCTTTGCCTAAGACGGGAGAAATTCAGTCCTCATCTCCCTTCCCATGGATAGATTTGTACCCCGCCACACCACGCACCGGTCATGAATCCCGAGCAATTCGCCAAGTGCAACAACAGAAATTCCTGATATGTAGGACATACGATTGCTCAGACTTGACAGTGTTAGGAAAAATAGGTTTTGTGTGATAGAATCTTGAGGGCCATGAGCAGATGCAATAACTTTGGGGGTGTTTGAAGATGGCCAGCTTCTCCCTAGAAGCCAGGAAGGAGAAGAAAGGCGCAGAGGCAATTTAGTGCCATTTTCCAAGCTCTCTCTCTCTGGTGCCATGACAGGGACCCAGCAAACCCTCTCTCCTGTTGAATTGAGCTGGACAAGTCAGCTCCCTGGGCAGAGCTTATCTAACGCCTCTCTGAGGGGCTGAAATTGCCTCTGACTTGCTCAGCTCAGCTACAGTTTTACTTGCCGTTACTATCCCCTACATTAGGAGTTCGCTTCAGCTGCAGAACAAAAAAATTCTGACAAACAATTTGGACACGTAATTATTTTGCAGAGGTAGGGGGAGAAGCGAGGCCCTCAGAAAAAGAACAAACCCTTCTAAAAAACCTCTCCCATTTTTCTCCCTGTTTTCTTCCCTCTGCTCCTCTGAGGCGCAGTATAGAAAAAGAGGAAGCTGAGTAGAAAAACTAAAATGAGAGCTTTTTGAAAAATACCACCCTCTCCAAATCTGCGAGATGCTTTCTAGAACTGACAAGAATTTCAAATGAAGTTACTTCACTTTGTAACTTACTGTATAACATAATGGTAATTCCTATATCCTGGAGGCCAAGCTGGCTGCTGGCTCTCAACATGGTACTAAGTACAGCAGAGTCATGTCGTGTCCATTTTTCCACCCTCCTCAAAAAGAAATACAAATTTCTTTTTTATCTACACTATAACATCAGGTCTCTAATTAAAAAGTATCTCTGACCCCTGTAGATAGTATTCTCCTCCTTGTTTACACGCCAATAACACCATTGCTTTCTATTTCCAGTTTATCTTCTCTTTGTATTAATATCAAGAGGCAAACCCATATTAAAGATCCCTAGTGTGCAGCTCAGTCCATCCCTACTACAGGGAATATTTATTTCACAGATAAACATACGGTCTTTCCCATATGGAAAATAACTCTTGCATATTATATTTTCTTCATTCCATTTAGATAAAGAAGTAATTCTGCAAGTATCTTATTTTTTCCACCAAATGTTGGGGGGTAGGGGAAGAGATTTTCCCCAAGAAGGGAATTTTTTTTTTCTGTGTTGTTCAAATTTCTGGACGTTTTTCATCTCAGACTAGTTTTCTTCACCCTTTTTCTGGACCTGAAGGTCTTTTTTCTGGACCTTCCTCTTTGGGGAAGGATGGTTCTATGGTTACCTCTTTGGAGAGACCGAAATTGTTAACTCAATTTGGTGCTTCACAGGAACAACTATCTTAACTGAGCTGCAGGACAAAGCATACGCCAAAAAAATCAAGTATTAGACCTCCAAGAGATATTATTGCTTGTCACTGACAGCAGTGGGGAACTGATCCTGATTTTGGACACCAGCTCACGTGCCTGCACCAGCCTAACCAGATGGCTCCGGTTATGTCAGTGCCTGGTCCCATTAGCTGTAGGGACATCAGCATCGAAACCTTTATTTTAAATACGTACTTTACAGAAGAGCAGAGAATTTTGCAAACCGTTACTTACCCAGCCTACCTACTCCCTTAATTTGTTATAAATCATCAACTGGAACTGAAACTGGGGCACCCAGGCCAGGAAAAAACCTTCACTGGGGCAAGATCTAAACTTTCTCTGACCATGGACAGCCAAACAATGTGTCAGAGAGTCACATTAGGAGAGAGGACGCAAGGAGAGAGCACTTCAGTTTGAGAAGACAGTCCACAATAGTGGATAAACATGCTAAAGGTTTGCAGGGAAAGTTGTCCCGTTAATATCAGACATTTTGTGATCCTGGAGGAAAACGCTCAAATCTATTCATAAAATTCTCGAAGGCAAAACACTTCACTACATACCAGAGAGGTTTTTTTTTTTTTTCCTCTTCTTTTAATTTAGCAGTAACAATGTCTACAATACATTGACTCACAAATTAAGTGAAGGTATGAAACCACATTCTTCATACTGAGATGGGACATTCTGGACTTTCACTTTTTAAATACCCTCTCAAGGGGGAAGAGTTCTGAACGTCCAATGAAACAACCAGTGGTGGGAATTTCAGTTTTAACAGTGATCATATTTAGTGAGCCTTGTCCATAGAGATGAAAACGCTTTGCAAGCGAGTGCAGAGCTCGGAACCTCACTGTACAGGTAAAAGGGGAGGGAAACTGAGGCACGGTGCTGTGCGGTGACTGGCCGGGATGGAGCAGCAGGCAGCAGAGATCTGGAGGTAAATCTCAGCTCTCTGACTCCCAGTCAGTTCCCGACTTGTCACAGTCTCCCAGTAAGTGTATGTGGGAATCTACGGTCCAGCAGTTCATGTGTTATACAGGCATGTCTTCCTTCACCTCTCCTGCTGTCCCATTGGCTCCATTCAATCCCGCTGGCTCCCTGCATTCCTCCTCTTCCTCCTCTTCCTCCCCTTTTGCTGTCTCTGCTTCTCTGCCTGCGCTCAGGAGGGTGGCGCTGGGGAGGTGGCTGAGGAGCTGGCCCTCCCGGCGAGACTCAGCCAGCTCCTTGGCACAGCACACGGGAGTGTTGGTCTCGTAGGTGCTATGGAAGCTGTTATAGTCGACTTCGTAAAAATCCTTCTCCAGGGTGAGGACGGGAGTGAAGCGATGTCCCCACAGCACCTCGGTGTCCATGTAGGAGCTGCGAGCCTGGCAAGTCATCCCTGGGTAGAAACAGAGGGATGTTAAATGCAAAGCTTCCTTACATGCTCACCCAACCACTCCTTCCATTAAAAGCACTTTCATGTTATCTCCATACCTGATTGCTCTGGGACACAGAAAAGGTCTTCGCTTAATAAGCCTCACAAAAGCCTCTATTATGAAAAAGCTGAGCACTCAAAGGAAAAGGGATGGATTCATCGCCGCGTCTTCAGACTGTTTCCTGAACCTTGTGCTTATGGCTTTGGAGTCTGGTACCACTAAGCAGCTTCTCTCTGTCCTCACATTGCTCTGTTGAGGTGTTGCTTGTGCGGCTGACACTAACAGCACTTCTGGTGAATGGTGCTAGAACGACATCCAGCCCTGCTGAGGGACCTCAGATCCTCACCCACCCTGCCCCCGAGTGGAGTGAACCACTGCCCCGCACTGCCACCGCCTCTCACCCCATCCCTCTTCATCTACAGCGGCATCAGTGATTCCTCCTGCACTCAGGTTAAGACACCGAGACTCGTAGCTCAAAAAGTGGGGAGGGCCACAATTCCTAGAGGTTTACACAGCAAACTGGCTTTTAGATACCCCTGGAGGGTTCAACCCAGCTGCACTGGGTTGGCAGAACCAAAGCCCACGAAAACACAGTCGAGCTCATCAACATATTGAATCCCATGGATTGAATGAGCAGTGGGAAACATGAAACTGGTATTTGTCAAGCTGCTTCTCAGCCCCAAGGATCAAGGTATATTTATTTACTTTGAAAAAGTCTAAAGAGAAGCTTTGCAGCGCTGGGAGAAGCGTTCAGCGTCGGCGTAACTGCGAACAAATTCTCTCGGAATCACCTGTCAATGTCGAGGCTGACTTCTCTTCCAAATATTTGCCTTCTGTTTGTCCTAATTACATTATCATTTTGGAATTAATTCTGGTGAAATTTGGAAAACCTGACCTCACAAAGTCCTCCCACCGTTCTCTTTTGGAGGGTGAGAGATAGGCCCAACTGGAATACACTCACAACATGCACTTGATCCAGTTCCTGGCTAGTATTTCCCAGTCTGAGTCCTGCAGCCCAAAGTACACAAACAGAAACCCAAAGCAATGCACAGGGGGGAAAATATCGGTGTCAGATGCTTCAGGGAAGAGCACATCATGTATTCTCACCACATGAGCTCAGAGTAATCAGAAAACTCCTTTCCTTATTAAAAAAAAAAAAGAAAAAAGGCACCTTTGTGAAAAGATGGATATTTGGTTCTCGTAATTGCTACGATCCATTAAAAGACACCCACATAAGGAAGTTCTCTGGAAAGCTTTACTTGTCTCTTATCCCTTTCCCCAGTTTAAAACTCTCAGGCCAGGAATATATGAGTTGCTTTTGGTTCTTGAAAGGGGAAAAGAGGGACAGTGCCACATGCAACACTGAGAAATTTTCAGTTCTGTATCGCAGACTGAAAAGCCAATTTTTTCCCCCCAAGAAGATCTGCAGGAGTATTTGCTTCTGGGCAGGAACAACAAGTACGGAGTTAGTCATCGCGTGGCTGCTTCCTGGGCCGGAAGGAACCGGGAAGTGCAGAGGCTGCTATGAAAAATACAATAACGGAAGGAGAAAATTACCCCAAGTGGTTTTGCCTTTCGCAGAAGCTCTAGTGAGGTACAGCGTCTTTTCAGGAAATAAAAACCGGCGTGGACACCACTCCTGACTCTATGGTGACACTACAATGTGCAACATCCCCTGCCCTGGGCTGGTCAATCTTCACTCCCTTTTATCAGCTACCAAAGAGCAGCCGGCAGCTCGTGGAGTCCTGATAATTTCAGACTCCTGCTAATTTCAGAGTCCTGCTGCAGTTCTTCTCAGGAGAGCTGTGTTGCTGACACTTAGCACATGGTTGACCTCCCTGGGCAAGGCCTTTTCCTACAGGCTGTTCTGGGGGTCAGTAATGCAGGGTTAATCCCATTTTCCAATGCTCCTTCATGGTGGGAGGCCAGAACACTGGACAAGCAGCAGCGTGTAGTGTAGGGTAAGGGACAGTTAAAATAAACCAGCCCTTTTTCCTGTAGACAGAGCTGGTTTGGCACCAGAAATCAGGAAGGCTTCAAGTGTCTTCTCTAAGCTGTGAGGGCTTTCAGAGCCCAGCAAGGGGAGCAGGAGAGGAGCCCATCCAGGCTGATGGGTCCTGTGAATGATCAGGATGGCTCTGATTGTGGCCTTCCAAGGCATAAAGGCACCATGTGGAAGTTCCCAAAGCCAAGATGGGGTGTCCCTGCTGAATGTGGGGGACTGAGGCATCCGAAGGGAACTCCTGCCTTATAATCAGGGCCTGAAATAGCTCCTTCCGGGGGGGGGAAGAGCACCTGACAGTGAACCTGAACTCCAGAGACACAGTCACAGTTATCTCCTGCTGTAAGTATTCAATTAGGGCAGGAACAATGGAAAGCTTTCAGCAGCCCAACACTGCTCACTGCCAGGCTCCTGCAGTAGCTGCCTGCTCTAACCCCAGGGGTACACACAGCCAGCACAATAAGACAACTTGTAATTGCTCCATAATCCCATTCAAATATTCCTTTTTAGCACATGTGCAGTGGTGTTTTAATTGCGTGGGGACATACTGCTTGGCAACTCCTACACTACCCAGTAAACAGCAGCGTTGTCTCTGCTTCAAACTCCATTAAGTGCCTGCTTTGCAGGCTGCCCTGTGCTCTTCAGCCTGGTTAATTAATGCATCTGTAATGTCCCTGGCTAATTATTGCCTCTGTAACTGCAAAAAGATGACAGAAGAGGTGTGGAAACAATAAACCGTACTTTTATTAAGAGTACGTGATGCAGCACACAGTGTGTGCTGTGCCCTCTGCGCTGGGAATATCCAAGTTTCAGCTGCGGCGGGGTGGAGTAAATCCCCAGACTAACGTCTTTCTGGGGGCTCTCTGCAAAAAACAGCGGTTTTATTTCCCTAAACTTTGCTTATCCAAGTCCGTGGGACACCCTGGGTGTTGGTTACATCCCGTGCTCATACCCATCAAGAAACCACCCTCAGGCACTGACACTTCAGAGAGCACAAGAAATCGAGGGTGAGCTCGAACTCAGAATTTCTTGCAAAAATAACCATAGTTTTATGGCCCTGACAAAGGCTGTTAATTCTTTTCTTAGAGCAGATATAACCACACATTCTGGGTTTAAATGGTACAGATATTTGGTATAGTGATAGAGAAGTGGTGTTGGTGACTTGGGCATTTCATTTGAATAAGATTCACACCAAAAGAATATCCTCATTCCCCCTTTGTCAGTCTAAGTAGATGAGCTTCAAAACTTATTTAAAAATGAAGTCATCGAGACTTTTATTTTTCAAGTGAATCGTGTTTTCCAGATACTAAGACCATTAGAAGTTTAATTTTCTCCTAAACAATCTGGTTTGAAAATGAAAAAATATGTTTAATATAAATTTGTACAATCTGTCAGTTGTGGAAAATGTGAAACGATATGTGAAATCTTCAGCTTTCAAGGTTTAGTTACAGCTTTCTCATCTCTTAATTCAGCAGCTCAGCTTTCAGTCGCAAACGAAACTCAATTTTAATTAAAACCAGAGAAAAAAGTTCCTACAAAGTTATAAGCAGATGCACCAGATTTTCAACAAAGCTGGAACCAGTTCCAGGCTTTTCAGAAAGCTGGAGACCAGGGGACTGTCTCTGGGTTTCGAGCTATGCAATAAACATTTCATGGAGTTTTAATGATAATTTCATTAGGGCAGAATCCTAAGAAGTGGATGTTTTTGTCTGTCGGCCGGAGTCACTACGTCACAGGATCAATAACCGAGTTTGTGCATGTTCCCGTTTAGGGCAGCCAGAGATGCCTTCCTAAATGGCCCGTTTCTGGTTTCCAGCAGATGAAAAGATGCAAAATATATTGCTGTGGGTATAAAACCAGGTGTTTCATTACATTGGAGAACAGAGGGAGACACTGAGGAAAGACTGGTGTGTAAAGGAGGTGTCGGGGAGCTCTACCAATACGGCACTTTTCTGTCATCAAAGTCAGCGGGGATCAGGCAGCTTGTGTTTTATCAGAGACAAAGGGATGTTAATACGTGCTGACAAAAAGCAGTTATTTGATGGCTTTTCCGCAGCGTACTCAACAGGAGCTGCAGATTTGGGCACGTTTCGCTGCTCCTGATGCAGATTATGCAAGTGGAGCAGAGACGCCCGGCCCCGCCGCGCTGCCGGGGAAAGCGGCCACTGCTCCTCCTTTCCAGGGCTCATATCCCCTCAGGTGACCAGAGAAAATCAAACTTCATTATCACAGGCCAAATCTAACTGCATTTGCAGCTGGGTGGTTCTCCAGAGACGCACCAGCAGGCTCTCTCCAGCCGATGGAGGATGCATATTTGCGTCAAATGTGCCGTCATAGCCAGTACCTTTGCTGGAAGTTTAATGGGAGAGGGCAAGGGGACCACAAACCTTCATCCACCAGCCCAAGAAATTGCTGCAGGCTTCGATTTGATCACATCAACAGTACAGTCGAATCTCTCAGTCCTGCTCCATGGCCTGAACCTTCTCAGTGGTAGAGATATCCCAGCCCCTGGGGCTGTCAAGACAACATTTTTCATCAGCCTAAAATTAACTCCCCTCATTTAAATGCCAGGGAGCTCAGTGATTATCTGCTGGCAAAATGTCATGTGGCTGCTGAGTGTACGTTTGCCATATTTGCTGGGCTCTCCCTGCAGTTCAGACACAGATACTGCTGGAAGTGACTCCACTCCTCTGTCCTTGTTTTCATACACTATCATTCGCAGGGTGACTTTTCCCTTATTCTTGACACGTGCACCATGAGAGCGCAGAGAAAGAACCGATGGACTCACAGGTACAGTGACAGACTGAGCTAAGTCAGGATGGCAAGGAGTAGTTATAAAAATTTGAAGTTCTGTCACTCTAATTAGGCACTGCATGTCTTTAGATCAGCATCAGCATTTGGATAGTTATAAAATTTTGTATTAATTAGAGCAAAGAACACTGTAACCTCCAAAAAGTCAATATTCCTCCAACTTGAAAAGGAATATTAGAAGGTAGGAGCATGGTCCTCCAATTATTTGTGCTTGTCTCCTTTAGAGGAGGACATGTCTGGGCTTGATTCACTTTGATTTTTATGCCAGAGGAGAGTAATAGGATTTTAATTTATCTGAATGCTCTCCAGGCATGAGAAAGCTCCCAGGCACTGGAAATGAAAAAAAAAAAAAAAAAAAAAAAAGGAAATAAAAGAAGGACCTTATGATTTAAAGATTGTGGATTCAACTGCCATGTCTCTGCCAGGCAGAACCTGAGCACCAAGCTCACACCGTGTCACTTCAGGCCCCTCATGAAGGTACTTACAATGACTATAAAAGCACCTGAGGTGACTGCCCTGCCCCATGTCTGTCTCTGGAGGACAATTCAGCTCATGAAAAGAACGGCTTGAGACGTCTTTCTCTTCCCTATAATTATATAAGCAGTTTCTCTAACTGTTCTGCAAGGTCCTTCTTGCAGAAAAGAAAACTTATTTATATGCAAAAGGCAAAACAAAACAACAAGACAACCCAAAGCAGATGATGAATGCACAAAACCTCCATTTAGTAATTTCACCCTTCCTTTGTTCTCCCATGAAAATCATGATTAATTTCAGGATATCTGATGTTGTGACTGCTTCTTCTGGTCCTATATTTACAGCCAGGAAATTTCGCTGTGTCCTCTGCGAAGGTGGATAAATTGAAGTGCAAAGAAGCTGCTGTTTGCCCACACTCTCACAGGGACCAGATGAGACAAATTACTTCTAATCATTAAACCACTTTTTATCACGCAAACTCTAAGCCAGAAATATATATGCCTATCCTTTCCCAGGAGTTTATTAAAACTTCATTTAGTGACTTGACTGTCTCTTGTGGCTTATTTTATGGTGGTGGGAAAAAGAGGTAATGAAAACCAGTGAGGACGGAGAGTAAAGAAACAAGAGTTGCTGTCTGTGTGTCCAGCCAACAGCAACGCTGGACACTGGAGATACGGGATGAGGTTTGCAGGACAGCTACCGATAAATCAGGTTTTGGTTAATTGTCTGTAATTAGCAGTGGAAGGAAAGGTACAGCTGGAAGAGGCGAGGGCCTCTTCGTATTATCTGCCAGAAAGTCTTGTAGGATACTCAGACTGCGTCACGGAGGAAAATAAATATGGCTCGGGGAAAAATATATATATATAAATAAATAAATTGAACTCTCCAATGTTCTGTAATTGAATCAGCCAAATTCTTCAGCATCACTCAGCTGAAGGTGTGGAAAAGGGGTCTGAATCTGTACTGCTCCATCCAGCAGCCTCGCTTTACACTCTACCTTCATTCCAGCATCAGGAGGGTTTGGCCAACAACAGCCAGGACCTGTTCTCTCAACAGGATGGCTTTAATTTTTTGTGGCCACTGTGGAGAGCAGAAAGGCACTGAAAGCAAAACTGTATTCACTTTGCAAACAGATTTTCCGCCTTCACTTTCATCCCTTTTCTTGCAGGTCGAATTTGGACCAGCTGATCTTGACAAGTGTCCCTTTCAGATAAGGCAACAGAGAATTAATTCCCTGAAGTAATCTCTGTGACCAATTCATTAAGTAGGCAGCGTGAGTGATGCTGCTGCTCTCGAGATGCCCACGAAGCAGCCCTGCAAGTCAGAACACTTGTCATCAACATGGATTTTGTCTTTAGAGTGCTCATTTCGCTCAGCAATGATCACAACGGATCTGCCCAGGAACTTGGGGCCCCCTTTGGCATGTTTTAAGCTCTGGTGGAGTCCCAGTGCCCCAACCATCTGAAATATGGGCTGGAAATACCAGGTTTTCAGGCTGCTGGGTTCGTTCTCTGGGTTCCCGGAGAGCTCTCACTAGAATAATGCAATGGCTATTTCCTTTTTTGGCAAAATAAACCCATTGCATGGGCTGATCCGTTTTTTGTGTGTTGCCATTCTTCAGTGTGCCCTGATTTATCCTTTGGAAAATTGGAGTCAAGTTGAAAACAGAAACATGGGTTTTAAAACACAATGTTTCACTTTGTAAAAAAAACAACTTGAAGTGTTTAGGAAACTCAAGTCGTCTTGAAAACAAAAACATTGTTTTAAACCACAATGTTTCATTTTGTTAAGGAAACAATGACTTGAAGTGTTTCAGCTCTTCAGAATTAATTCTACACTTTTCATTTGTAACTATTTACTGTCTTCGCCTTCCACTGGCTCAGAATTAAAGTTAAATGTCAGGAAGAAGAGTTCCTTGTTTGAGAGGAGACAATACATTACATCTGCAATGTGTGTGTGGTTGGTCAAAGCTACTGGAAACAGCTATAAAATTGCTGTCCTGAATTTTCAGGGAAAAAAATCATGTTTTTAGTCAAGACATTACGCTTAAATTTCTTCAGTCGTTTGTACGTTGACAATTGCCATTTTGACCTGCTTCCAAAATACCTTCTGAAAAACCATAGCTGTCTGTTCCCCGGCAGCACAGGACACTTTCACGCTGGGATTTGCTGGTGTCTGTAGAGATGGGAGAAATTTCCATTGATTTTCACTCCTGACTGCAACAGCAGAGCGGAGCCACCTCCGAGAGAGCCCGCGGGACTGGCGTGTCCCTTGTCCCCCGTGAAGGGAGCTATAGCCCAGATACTCTGACCAGTTGTACCCCTCAACACTGCCACGGGGGGCCCCCATTTTCATAGGGGTTACTAGGGATTCAAATGCTCCGTTGCATTTTTACACTGCCCTCAACCTGCGCAGGTTGTAACGGTGTCATGATTTAACAGAAGTCACGCTGTGAGTAAATGATACCATTCCCAAAAGCAGATGGGGCTTGAGCGATATGACAGGAAAGAAAGAAGCCAAAGAATTTGCTTGGAGCACATTTTAAGGTATGAAGGTGGGGATTAATAACCCCCAAACTGCCTTATCAATATCACAAAGCGTGAGGACAAAGAGGAAAGCACAAACACTGTGTTTCTGCAAGTCACTCTTCTTGTGCCAAAATATCCCCCGCCAGTGACCATATGTCACTCAGAAACCATCTCAGCATCTCAATCCGGTAACGGCATCACCTGAGCTCCCCTCTGCTCTGAGTTCAATGCAAACTGGCTCTTCTAGTTCCAATTTTGGAATTTCACAGCCCGTCTTCGGAGACCAGAATAATTCATTTCCACAGATGTATGCTCCTTAATGTCATTATACACCGGCCTGTGCAATCCCTCTGGGAGAGGAGCCCATTTGTAAAGCAATATTATTCCTATGTCATGCTTTTAATTTCAAGGTTGTTATTGGTAATGACTTCCTCTCAGACATGCCCAGCAGAGCTGAGCTCTCACAAGAGGAGGGCTGTTCAAACGGAATTTGGTGGTGTCACTGTGATGAGGAAAGAGGCTTTGGACAAACAAGGAACTGCACTCCCTGCACAGATTAGGAGGTTCCAGTGCCTAGTAAATATTTAGGCTACAAAATAAGCTTCCATTACAAATCTTCGCCTTTGACGGTCTTTTCCACCCACCCCTTCTTTTGCCACATCTTTACGATGCTCTGCTGGGAAAGAATATTTGCCTGGTAAGGCCAAATGAACTCCAGTTCTACACTCCAGTCCTCCAGCCGGGGTACGGTGCCATCTGTACATAACCTCCCAGCGATTGCTATTCACCTCCTGACTAAAGGGAGACACCGGGAAACTGAATTAGCTCTCCAGAGAGCTGTCTTTGAGAGAGAAGGTCTGGGATGCAGGAATCCGAGAGACTGTTTCCCCTTGCATCTGGCTGTTAGGAGACTAACACAGACAAATCTCAAGAAGGGGACAATAAGCCAGGGCCAGAACCTGTAGGACAGGGTGCTGGTACCACTGAGTACTCGTATCAAGCTGAAAACCTTTGCTCGTGTTTCAGACAGAGCCCATGCCTCTTCAACATGAAAAAAAAAATTCAAATGCCACCACCACCAGAAAAAACTTGGTTGACAATACCATCTCATAGCTAAAATCCTTAAACACCAAAGGGCAAAACTATTTATAAAAGCTTTTTTGCATCTCTGACTCTTTCTGTGTTTCCACATCCCCAGAGAGCAGTTCTCTCCTGAGCGCTGCCTGTAGCACCCTTCTCCTAAAGCCCCTGACCAGACTGGGGCATGCTGCCAGCCCTGGGCTCGGAGAGCCCTCCTGAAGGGAATGTCAGCATCTCCAGGTGCTAAAACACTCTTGCTCTGCTAGAAGCATGGCGGACAGAGCCTGCCAGCTCCTCCTCAGAGCCCAGAATCGATGAACTAGCTCTGAGGGGCAAAATGACCCTCTGGTGCTGTGTCTTTTAGGTGAGACTCCAGAGTAGAAGCATCCTCCTGCTCTATCCAGAGCCCTAGGAGATACACTGCATCCCCCCGGATGGAGCCTGGAGGCCTTTGTGGACCAGCCTGAGTCGTGCTGCCACCTCCCTTTTCTACATTTGGGAAAGCTGAGGCACACAACTTCTCCAGATTTATTATATACGGACGCAGGCTTCTTTCATCGCGTGCCACAAATACACCCATAGGAGGAAACTGGGAATCAGCTGAGTCTATCTCCTGATCTACCCATTACACAGCATTGTTTGAAGCTGTTAAACAGCTGCTGGGTTGCAAGGGTCACAAAAGCAGTTTCTGTATTTTTCCTCTTTGAGCTCCTTTTGAAAATATATGTCCTGCATCACGTGCGAGTCATTCAGTTTCAGCACATGCTGTTTTATGGGATATAGTAATACTTGGGCACGTCCTTCATAGTCTCCATTAAAAAGCCACACTACAGCAATACCGAAAATAGCACAGTTACAGCTAATTTTTAATACAGAGGAGAAATGGGAAAAGATTTGTGTCATGAATTTTGATCACAGGAAATGGGAACACAAGAGACACCATGAATTCTTTTAGTCCATTCTCTTTTTCCCATGGATCAGTTCTAAGTGATTATGGACAGTTTCTTGACCAACTGGATCCCGGATTCATCTGGATCCTGGACTTACAAAAATCCTGTAGTGTGAAACACTACAACATGAGCTAAAGGACCCATCTTTTAATTGCTAATTATCTCAGACCACAATATGCTACCCAAATCAGTCACTAGAGAAGGACAAATCCCAACGTGTTCCCAGTCGAGGTGACATTGCCAGTAGAATCTTAACGCACTCCATTTTTCCCTTTCCCCCCTCAAAATTGTGACTGATGTCCTTACCTGTTGCTTCCACCATTCCTTCCAGGATGACCACAATTTCAAACTCCTCCTTCTCCAGCTGGGTGCGGGACATCTCCCAGAAGGGGCTTTTCTCATTGATTTCATGCGAGATGATGAGAGGTGACACCAGGAACAATCTGTCATCTCCGGTGTCAAATCCCACGTTGATGTCCGTTTGGTTCAAGGGGATAAACTCTCCTTCTTTGGTCTGTTTGGACTTAATCAGTTTGGCTCTAATGGAAGCCTCAACAATGTGGGAATTGCGGAGGTCTCCAACCCGGAACATGAGACAGAGTTTCTCATCCCTCATGGAAATCACTGCATTGTTAGAAAACATGAGGGTTTCAGCCCTCTTCTTTGGTTGGCTGATCTTGACAAACATGCATCCCACCATGAACGCGTTGACGATGGAGCCCAGAATAGCCTGGATGAGGAGCAGTACGATGCCCTCTGGGCACTTCTCTGTTATGACCCGATAGCCATACCCAATCGTTGTCTCAGTCTCGATAGAAAACAGAAATGCAGACACAAATCCACTGAGATTTTCAACACAGGGGATCCAGTTCTCATCTTCAAGATGGTCCAGGTCTCCCCGGATATAGGCGATGAGCCACCATATGAACCCAAAAAACAACCAAGTGATGGTATAGACCATAGTGAAGACAAGAAGATTAAAACGCCACTTGAGGTCCACCAGCGTAGTGAAGAGGTCACTAAGGTATCGATAGGTTTCTTGGACGTTTCCATGGTGCACGTTGCACTTGCCACTTTTCTCCATGTAACGCTGACGTGGCTTCTTACCTTCTGCTGATATGAGGCGGGTTCGGTCAGTGGCAATGGGGACGTCATCCCGAGCCTGTTTGGGAATCTTCTTGGGCTCTCTGGATGTAACTCCAATGTCCATGTCCTGGTTCATGAAGATCCTAGAATCTCCGGCCATGGCTGGGCTGCAGGAGAGCAAAGAAATTAAGTTTAAGATATGAGGAAAAGAGCTGAGACAAAAAGCCACTCGTTTTACTGTCTGAACCATTATGACAGACCAAGACAAGAAACGTGGCAAATATTAATGCTGCACTGGCAGACTTTGCCCCGTGCTGGAGCAGGCCTGGATTCAGGCTGACTCTACACCAGGAAAGCTCTTCACTATGGCCACGTCTTTCCTCCTACTATTGTTTTGGGAAACACTTTGAAAGGCTTCAGCACTTCTCTCACAACAGCCACTTGCTAAATATAATGCTGCATGTTAACTGGATGTTAAATACTGATTCATAATACACCGTCTCTTCAAACGTGAACCAGCTGCCAGTCACTTTGCTTAATGCACTACTGGAACCTCAGAAAACAGGGTGATGGGAATGGTCTGGGAGTCATGAAATAGGGAAACCTTGCTACAGTTGCAAGTTTTGGGGTTATTTTTGGTCCTCAGATTTTTTTACACCCAACATTTGCTTGAGATTACAACTAGCAGCAAAGTCAAGATACATCGACATATATTCTCAAAAGTGATTGGAGTGTTTCGATGCCTCAGGTTTTGGGTGCGTACCAAGAGAAACCTTAGAAATTAATAGAAAATGCTGAGCACGGCTGTCTACCTAAATCTCACATCAGTCTAAATTATGCATGAAGGTTTCCCTTCCAGTCAGCAGAGAAAGGCACCTCCAGGGGTAATTCAGATTTCAGGTGTGCTGAATCACCTTCTGGAAGTACCTACCCCCTCCACAAATTATTCTGGGAGCCCAGGCTCCAAATGTGAAATAGGTCTTTAATTTAGCATCTGGAATTACATGTCTGAAGGTGTGATGACTCCAGGCCCACTGTTAATCAGACAGAT
Source organism: Numenius arquata (assembly GCF_964106895.1). Taxonomy (NCBI): domain Eukaryota; kingdom Metazoa; phylum Chordata; class Aves; order Charadriiformes; family Scolopacidae; genus Numenius; species Numenius arquata. The sequence continues at coordinate 6,774,883 of NC_133597.1, forward strand.
CAGAACCCACCCCTTCACTTCATCCGACATTAGACAAAAAAACCAGCCACCTTTAGAAATGTAACTCAAAGCTATTAAAAATCCCTCTGTCGACATGCAAAACTAGGCTTAACAAGCTACAAATAAATAATACAAAATGATGGCTGCAATGATTTTTGCAGGTTATAATGTAACATCCTGTTTACCGAGATGATTAGATATTCCTGTAAAAAAACCCCAAAAACTACCACACATGCTGTATTGAAAAATGAGAGTCTGGACTCTGAATGCAGAGCGCAGACAAAATCTCAGTGAAAGACTACCTAAGGAGCCTTAGGGATATCAAAGATAGAGTAGCAATATTCTCTATGGCGTTCATTCTCTGCATTGTCCTCTGCAAATCCTATTAAAACCTAACTAAATCTATTACTGCTCCCTCTATCTTTAATCTTCTTACGTGTCTGTGAATGAGGAAAGGTGTAGAGATACAATTAAGAGTATCTTGGGAAAGACAATTTTAAGCTCGAGCAAAGTAGCTTCGTCTTTTCGGTATTAAAAAGCACAAAGGGTGGGCGTGGAGGAAGCAGAGGCAGGATGAATAAACGAAGCAACAAATTTCCACTTCCATTCTGCTGCAGCCAAGTCTGGTTAACAGCAAAGAATTACTCTTAGCCCTTGTATAAGTCACCATCAATCATGACTCCAATGGAGCCGCCGGAGCCTGTTGCTGGAACCGTACCCGCTGGCTGCGTGCACCAGGGAGCCCAGCCATCTGTCCACAGCACCGTCCCAGCGCTGCTTCGGCTTCTTCCTGCTGGAAAATCTGCCGGTTTGGGGGGTTTGGGCCAGGGCCGAGCCAGTGCAGCCACGGGAAGGGGTAAATAACGGGGATTAATGACACTGGGGTGGTAAATTGGGAGGAATCGGGCTTGCTGCCCCCACTGCATATGCTCCTGGGTGTGGGACAGATAACCCAGCACTGAATTTCACTGAATTTTTTTAGAGTTGGAAGGGACCATAGAGATCATCTAGTCCAACCCCCCTGCCGAAGCAGGATTGCCCAGAGCATGTCATGCCTCCCTGGGCAGCCTGTTCCAGGGCTCTGTCACCCTCACCATGAATAAGTTTTTTCTCATATTTGAGTGGAACCTCCTATGTTCCAACTTGTGCCCGTTGCCCCTCATCCTGTCACTGGCAACCACTGAAAAGAGTCCGGCTCCATACTCCTTCAACCCACCCCCTGTTCCCTTCCTCAAGCAGCAACATCAAGGATTTGGGCAGAATATTAATCCCTACCTCTATTTCTTTTGCTTCTGAAGGTAGGACTCCTGAGAGCTGGCTCATGGTATGTTTAGAGATGTATCTCCAGCCATTTTCCGCTACTTGTTGCAACTTCAGATCTCCTGGGCCACGGCTCTGGCTCTGCTGCCTCGTGGCATGCACAGTGGCTGCCAGATGCTCTCAAATTCCGAGGGTCCATATTGACTCTCACTTCACAACATGTGAAAGCACATGCCAAGTGCAAGTCAGAACAATCACACACTTTTTTTCCCCCCTCTCTTTAATAGGGAAAGAAACATCCCATCCACTGACTTACACAGAATTAGGTTCAGAGAAGAACCTCTTGGCTTTCTTCTTATGAATATTACTTTTGATCTTTGTTTGCAATGTTTGATTAACCTAAAATTACTCCATTTGGACTAAAAATCTTTTGATCAATCTCTGCGTAGAAAGGTAAAAACAGGCAAGTGTTTCATGTTTCCAATTTTAAAAGAATTGGTTTAATGACAATTTTGTTATGAAAGTTCTATTTGAAGCTGAGCTTCACTGACACTGACGTGATGTAAGAGAGAGCAATCAATCTCAAGACATCATTCTATAGTGTAAGGTTCCATATTTTACACTGATACCAAAGAGACCAAAAAGATCTTGAAACATATTAAAAAGAACAGAATAGAATAAAAACAATCAAAAAGCCTAAATCCCTAGAAATATCACTGTGGTGAGGCAGACTGGAGGGACTGCCACTAATGAAAGTGGAGGGAAACCTGCTTTAACTGAAACACCCAAGGGACCGGCAGCATCACTTTTCTAATGCTGCTGATCTTTAACAATAGGTCAAGCGAAATCTTTCTGGCAACCTTCAGGAGCACCTCACCCGTGGTCCATTAAAGCAGAAGAATTCCTGCTGTCCATGAACTTTACTGACAGCTCCAGTGGCCTTACAATTTCTCCTCAGATTTAAGCTGAAACTCTCCCATCGTAGAATAAGCATAACCTCAGTACTTAATTATTGACTGTAATTAAGCAGATGAATCTTTGCATTAGAATCTTTAAAAGGAATAATATTGGTGAGCAGTTTGAGTGCGGGTTTGGATGCCTGAAGACCAGCCAGCTTTCTGTTCCAAATGATCTCAGATTTTTTTTTCCAATTCTGAGCAAATCAGTGCTTTTCCCTCTGCCTTAATTCCCCAACTGTAAAATTTGTGACACGGATATGAATGGTCTGTGAGATCCTCGGCACAAGAATCTTCTAGGAAATTTGCTATCATTATTTTAACTGCTCTGGGAAACTTTAGTACAAATGACAAGTTACTATAAAAGGAGCACTGTAGCTGTGTAAGGACTTGGTTAACTCCTTCATCGTGTAATACATTGCTGTCAGGCACACACGTCTCTTCCAGATGACGGTAATTATGTGCAAGCATCTCACGGAGATTCAGACTTCAGTTTGTAAATCACTGCTCTCTCCAGCAAAGAGATGAAATCGCCTCTTATAGTCACATGCACCATCCTGTTTCCTTGGCATTTACCATCTTTGGTTAAACGAGGCCAGGATAATAAAAATGTCACTTTTGTACAAGGCTGTTTTCCTTTTGGCCAGGCTACTGCAAAAGGAGAAGTGAGTCAGTGTATTATCAACCTTGTAAAGAGGCTTTTTATCAGACTTGCTGTTGCTCAGCTTTTGTCGAGACGACAGACTCGGGGCAGGCGGTGACATTCAGGGCTCTTACATTTGCTGGAGAAGAGTAGAGCTGGGGTGAGCTACGTATCTCTGGGAGACACCATGTTTCAGAGCTCTCTACAAGCCCTGCCTGACAGGGCTGATGTACCTCCTGATAGCTCCAACAGAACTTTGCTAAAGACATCTCGAAAGGTAAACCAAGAAAAGTCTGCAAAAAAATTTCCCCCCCTGCTGACCATGATGGCTTTTTCAATGTAAATACTCACTGATCTCACTTAAGGAAATGCAAGTTTCAGTGGGGACAGGATTTCTTCTGGAGAGATCTAAACTGTCAGGCAGGAGGAGTTTGAATTCAGACATCAATTTGTGATCAAGTTTGTTTATGTAAAAAATCCTTCTTTTTGTTTGTGTTAAGCCTGATTCCCATGTTCTCTTGCATTATGAGCAACTGTTCTTTAGTAAACCCCTCACACCTTCCCAAATTAGGATTCCACTTAATTCTATCATGCTTTTTCCCAAAGAGCCCTATCCCACTCAACATGCAATCAATACAGTAGGAAATGCTCAACAATTCTCTACTGAAACGCTTCCCCTGGTTCTTTTGCTGCCCACACCACTTAAACCAGAGCTGGGGTCACTGTCCCCAGGCTTCTCTGGGACAGATTCTCCTTTGGGTTACGCTGCTTGAAGGGAATGAAATTCTTAATTGACAGACACCGGCAACATGGGGAAGTTGGTAGAGGAACAGAGTAAACTAAAGCAGTAGCATCCAAAGAGGATAAAAGCATCGATTGCTGAACGCTGAGCGCTAGTGGAAAGGTGGAGGAAGAAGAAATGTTAGGAGAAGCTGGCTTTTGACAGCCTGAAGAGAAATGGCGATTAGATACTCGCTGACTGACAGGTGGGGCTTTGATTTCCCTGAGAAAGGCATCCTTTCCACCACTCTTTTATTTACTGCCTGTGTATGACTGAGACCAAACAGTCAGCAGTGCCAAGAGAAGATTACCTTTTGAGGCATCCATATGCATGTGAGGAAAAGAAAGGCAGGTAGATTCTGTGCAAATCATGTCATCTTTCAGTTTTCTGACTTATAAATAGAGATTGTTGGCGGCTGCCGCTTTGGAAAGTGCTTTGAGATCCACAGGTGGAGGGAATGATGCAAAATTCATGCTATTCAAAACCAGGGCAAAACATTTAAGGAAACTGTGCAGGAAGGGAGACCTGTGGCACTTCACTAATAAACATGTGGTTCAAAAGCTCCCTCATCCAAATAATTGCTTTTCAAAGCGTAATCTCGCTCAGCGCTGAAGTAGGGAGATGCCTCTCATTTCCTCTTTGAGATTTCATTGCGTCGCAGCACCCTTTTCTAAGATGCTGACAGGCATGATTTCACAAGGGAGTTCCTCTGGGGCCAGAGGAGACACTCACCCACCCACCAGTGCACAAACTGGGTGAGCAATGAGTAACTGGGCAGCTCCTGAAGGAGGAGGATGACTTTGTGCTTGTTGCTGGGCCGGTGATGGGGCCTGGCTGCTTGGAGTTCTAATGAACTCAGAAATAGCAATAAAGAAGGTGTTCAGTCTTTCAAAAGAAAATACCTCGTAAGAAAATCTCTCTGGATATGAAAGTTAATATAAAATGAAGAAGGACAGAGTTTATGAACATTTACACTTTACTTTTATCTGCTAATTACCTCCCCATCTGTCCTTCTCCCCAGCAATGCTGCAGTCACAGTTCTAATATCCCTGAGCCCTTTCATTGTCGCTTGTGAGGTAGCAATGTGGCCCCCCCGTTCCCAGAGTATCCAAATGTTTCATAGTGGTCAACGCAGGTATCATGTGCTTCAAAATTTTATTTATTTATTTAGTAAGATCCGTGGGACACAGAACTGCTCTATTTCCCGTATTGCAAGACGGGGAAGCGAGACACAAAGACACTTGCTTCTCCCACACCCCCACTGGGTGTCTGTGGCAGGGAATTAAACCTTGAGTTTCCAAAATCCTAAACAAGCGCCTGTAATCACTGCATCCCTCTTCTTCCCTCCCTCCAACGCAGCAGCAGTGAACACAGCCCCTCTCTGCCTCAGGTGTGTCTAAAGATTACCCCGAGAAGCCTCCGTAGCCTGATCTATCAGCACGAACAACCTCGCAAGATTATTTCTAATGCCAAGAAATAATGTTTCTGATCTCTCCAGTAACTACAGGTTTCAAATAGATTTCTTCCTCCCAACTATGGATTAAAGTATAAAAAAACCCCATACATAACACAAGTTTGCACTTTTATTAAATATATTGACTTCAGATAAATGCAGAAAAGAAAGGAGAAACTAAATTGTAATGAGAATAGGGACTGGGGTGGGTTTATTTTTTTTTCACAAAAAAAAGGTGAAAACTAGAAAATGACCCCACTGCACAGGCTGTAACAACTTGTTATAGAACAAGGACTGGAGAATGTGGAGTTTCCACAACATAAGGGGTATCTACTCCTTGATATATCACAGCTGAAATGCACAGGGTGGACGGGAGGATACACTTTCAGTCACCTCATACTTCATTGAATTTAAGAAGCTGAGCCTGAAAAGCCCACGTGCGAAGGATGCAATCACAATATTATGCTCTGAGGTGTTTTTCTTAATATTGAACACTCAACTGACCTTTTCTTTTCCAACAAATAAAGCCTGAATAGAAGCCAGTTTGATCCTTCCACCTCCAAGGAAGTGCCCCTGCCTGAGGTGCTCTGCAGCCTCTCTGTCTCTGTCCTTTTACCCCAGACTCTATTTTTAGGGGGACCTTATGGCGTCATTGAAAATGTGACCGTTATCTTTCAACCAACACAACTGAACAAAGAGAAAGAGACACTTTTGTCCTGATAAGACACCCTTGTTTCTCCCGCTGCTGGCTGTTGCCACACAGCACACATGGAATATTGGGGAAAGAGGAACCTCAATTCTAAGAGAAAAATCTTATCCCAAGAGCACTAATGTCCCTGTTCTCCATTATTTCGGTATTTCACCGTTATAGCAGCTGAGAATCACTGCAGCTGGCTTAAAATAATAAAATAAAATTGAAGGATGTTAATGCCACTTCACACTTCTCCAGTAACTTGCATCCAAGCAGTTCAAAGACAAACTGACCAAATGCAGGCTCTTTTTGCCCCAAGACATTCAACAGTGCTATTGAACCCACTGGGCAGACGGGAGAAGATGAGTCATGGAGAGACAAACTGACCTGCCCAATACCAGCTGCCAGTGAAGTGCCAGTGCTCACCCCAGGTGTCCCAGTGGCTCTCCTGACCTCCAGCTGAAGAGAAAGTGGGAGATTCTTATAGAAAAGAGTGCGGAGATTTGTCTCAGAACGTGACTCCAAACCTCAGTTTGCCTTTTCCAGAGTCTGTAAATAACTGGGCTGGAACCTTCCAGAGGTGGAGAATCTTCTCTCATGGGAACCAGAAATGGTCCAACTGAGTAGGAGCAGCAGGGGAAAGAACTGACCCCCAGAAGTGAAATGACTGCCCCAACACAAACACAGCCAGACACGCTTCCCAGATACCATGGAAGATACTGGTTGCTTGGGTTGGTCAGAGAACTGGTGAGACAAGCCAGTTTGGTTTCCCTCTGAGCTACTCTGCTACAAATCCATGGTAGTTGTCTACTTAAAAGTAAAAGGGTGCAGCAGGAAGGACCTGCTTGACCCCTGAAAGTCAGATGGGAGCTTTTTGGGACAGTTTCTACCAATTCTCGATTGTTTCCTGAAACTCTCAGGTCAAAACCAAAGGAGGCACATGCCGTATAAAAGTTGGTGTGCTGCTCCCAGCCAGCCTGGGCTAATGCAAAAAGGAGGACTCCAGGCACCTTTTTGACCGATGCAGCAGGACATTTGTCAAAAAATGACTCACGCTTTTACCTCCCAGAGCCATAAACACCCCTAGGGATTCCCAGTGCATGAAAAACTGCCTGTCCCGCCCAAGGGCTGAACATGCCACTTCATCGTCTGGAGACTACGCTGCAAGGGCTCTCTAAACCCTAAGCTGACTATTAAGTATCCTAATTATAAAAGAATTTAATCTTTGACTCTAGGTGAGGATTATGGAGTCACTCCCCATGTTTCAGGGCTGCTTACTGACCAGTCTCCCCCTGCCCATTTTATCCCAGTGATCTCCACTCATCTGGGATCTGAGCAGTTCATGGTTTTTCATGTCTTTTCCTGTGTAACACCTGTACCAGATCTGACAGTGCTTTTGCCCAAGATCAACACCTAATCCCCGGGTTCCCACAGAGTTCCCCGGCACCTGCCAAGTCAAACGACAGCACATCTCTAGCTGTCACCCCGGCGGGTTTGGGCACAGAAACCCGGTGTGCAGCTGACCTAGTGTCTCAACTGCTTGCCCCCCGATCCTTTGCAACCAGAAAAGAAAAGAAGTGAACTGGAAAAGCAAACAAAAGCAGGTAACTTACTGGCTAAGAGCAGCTCTGCATCAGTCTCGTGCCTTGGCACTTCGGGGACGCTGGACGGTGACAGGGCTGAGAGGTAGGTAAAACAGCAGCCGGGAAAGTGCCCGATCCATGCCATCACCAGAGAGCAGGGCTCGTCTGCGGATCCCTGGGCTGCCTCCGTCCTTCTTCCCTCTGCCTGTTCGGAGGAAACATCGATGTGGCGCTGAAGGTTTAACCGCACACGCCCCTGTCCCCGGGTATCCCTGATGTCCCTTGCTGTCGGAGCTGACACGGGTGCTCCAAACCCTCGCCCTCCTCCGCTGCAGCGCTACTTTTGCCTGTCAAACGCCTGCCTTTCTTGGCTCCCGCTCTCTCCCGCACAAATGAATTCCTGATGGTCCAAGGCTTGGGAAAGGGCTGGGAGGGAGCGGAGGGGAGGGCGTGCGATGGGGAGCATCGTCTGTTCTCAATGAGCAGCGAAGGGAAAGGTGGCGGGAGCGAAAGCGAAGAGGGGAGGGGTTTCGGGCGCTGCTCTGCACAGAAAGGGCTGGCTGGGGAGGGGGAGAGAGGCGTGTTCCCCCCCCCCCAAGCAGCGCCAGGCTCCCCGGTCACCCCACGGGCTTTGTCCTCCCGGCCACCTCCCCAGGCGCTGGGTGTTCGCTTCTCCTCCCCCCGCCCGGCTTCCCCGCTCCCCCGTTACTGGGGGGGCTGTCAGGTTTTTTGGGAGCTGTGGTCTTGTTTTAAAATCACTCAAGCAGAAAGCAGATCCTAAAAAAAAGGAGGATGGGGAGAATGCAGAAGGCGCACGTTTAACAGGGAGCACACGCGTACACATCCATTGGTGCCGTGGAAACCCACTTCCAGGCTGGACCAAGGAATTTGGGCAAAGTGGGGAGAAGGAGGGAGGGCGTGATTCCTCCTTCCAACCATCAAGCTGCTGAAACGGTGTTTGCTCCCCGAGTTGTGTTGTTTGCTGAGATCCAGCTACTCCCAGGGAACGCTCTCAAAACCCTTCAGTGCTTTGCTGTATTTTTTTGTCTTTCTCTTTTTTTTTTAATCATTGATAATACCACACTGTCTCCCTCGCTTAGTAAAATATTTCCTCTTCTGAAAAGCAAATGTCAGGCCAGCTGCATATATGAGAGAGATTTGCCTGGAGACCACAGATTACCTTGCCCTGTTCCCCTGATCCTGTCCGCTTGTCCCCCGTAATTCTCCGTTCCAGGAACACATGCATTACAGCCCATCAGAAATGTTTTCACAGAGGATTTTTCCAGTCAGGGAAAGAAAACTTGTCAAAGCCAAAGCACTGTATGGGAATGCGTCAGTATTGCTGGAAACTGAAAGCTATTTTGTCCATGTTCTGCTTTGAACTACTTTCTTTTTTTTTTTTTTTTTAAAGTTACACTATCACTAATGAAAAATGTCAGCATTGGAATGACATTTTTATTTTACTGTATGGACATTTTGCAACTTATCATTTGCGTTCTTGTTCTGGAACAGGGAAAAAATCGAGCTACTGGAACTTCCTGCAGATCAGAAAATCAGATTCCTAACTACCTTCAATCTAGGCTACATAACACCTTATTATGCAAGATAGACTGGGAAAAATCAGACAGTCATGCTAAAGAAAGGGAAATAACCCCGGCTTTGAATATCATTAATAGGCACATTGCACAGGGGACCGGGTTAAAGCACATCACAATACACACAGCACCTTTTACCGGTGTTCTTGTTCTCTGATCAACATGGAGGTTGGCTCTGGCCGGATGGGATCAGAACCTGGAGCCGGACCAAGGACTTAGGCCACCGAAAATTAGTTTTGCAGCTATAATTTTGTTGTTAAGTTTATATTTCCCACTTCGCCACGGTATGGCCATCGAGATCAGAGCAGCCAGTTTGGCTCTTGTATCACGTGCTTTAGACCAGTGCTACTCCATTTAGGTTGCAAACAGCACGGGGGACTAAATTCAAATCAGCAGCGAAAGTCTTTCCAATGAAAGTAAAAGGCACGGTAATAAAATGTTGATTAAATCCTATGAAACTACGTTAGATCTTCTGCCTGCTCATAACTGTTAGGAATGCTCTTTTCAGCAATATTTATTTTTCCTTTTAGGAGTATGGCTGTGATCCATGAAGTATCCTTATAAAAGTGCTATTTGGGGAGTACATTAACAGTTTTGGTTTTTTTAATAAGCATTTAAACTTACTTAAAATATACTAAACAGTAATTCATACAGCATGAGAGCCAGTCCCCCCTAAAATCATAACGTTTGCTTCCGGAGCAGGTGAAGTCCCTGGATGCTGCTCTACCAGCCCTAAGGACAACGTCACCTTCACGAAGGCCTCAGCTCCGCTCCTTCTTTCCTTTAATCTCTTTTAATAAGATTTAGAATGAATTTTTGCACTGGGAAAAGCTGTCCAGCCAGCAGCCCTAGAGGAACAGAGCCTCTGCAGGTCTGCAAAGCTCGGGTGAGATGGCCAGCATCAGGAGAAGCCTTCTGCCCACCTCCCTCACACCCTGATCCCGAGCATCTCAGTGGTGACCCCAGTCCGTAACTGGGCAGGGGTCTCCCCCCCGTGCAGAGGAGTGGGATCACCGAATGGTCATTTTTTGCCCACCTCGCACTACACTCTCATGGGAGAAACGGCGCTGTGCTTCTTGCCAAGTAAATCAAAACATTCTGAGCAGACTCCTATTTCTCCTGCCATGAAGCTCTGCTGACAGGCACTGCCATCTGCTGGCACTGCGTCCCTCCACTGCTTTCCCTACAAACGGGGACAGAAGTGGGGCACGGCGAGGGCTTAAAGCAGGGTCTGGATTTTCCCAGCACCCATTAATCTGCGCGGCTCAGAAAGCCCCGTTTCCCCAACACCTCACATGTATCGTTCAGCTGATAAGAGCGACACCTTTCCCCTAATGAGATGTGTCACTTAATGAGCAGGCATATAATTCTGATGCTCTTCTCTCTCTGCCACAGCCCCGCCAATACCGTATGCGATATAATATGCGATAATACCCTACCACACACTGTAAGGGCTGCGGTGGCTGCCACAGGACCCGATGTCCCATAAAAAGCACAGCAAAGGCCACAGAAAAGAGGGCACCGAGACGTACACACTTCAATCAACGTTAAAGGCCTTTTAGAAGCCATTAATTTAATCGCCAGAGGCAGTTCCTCTGCTATGGTCCGTATGATCACGTGCGTCTTTTCCTTCCTTATTCCTACACTAGCGCATTGTTTCACCTCTTATTTCAGTAGACGTCTTCCAATTTGTACTGGTTAAAGACAAGCCAGACCTGAAAACAGATTTTCAGCTGGAAACTACACGTCAGTGAGTCAGTGACATCAACGTGCCCTTATGAAGGTGGCTAAAAAGCTGTCAATGGCCTCATGAGTTTGAAATATGTTGAAGAACTCCAGGTACCAGCTTGCTGCAGAAGGGCAGGTTTAACACAGAGCGGTGGTTTGGGTATACTCGCTGGCAATATTGCTTCTCCGAGTCAGTAATAACAGCACAAAGTTCCCTCGGTGTTTGGGATGGGATTCACCTTCGGTAAGGCCATTTCGGATGCGCCGGTCCGAGTCTGAACCGCCGTGCTATCTCCTTTCCAAGCGAGGCAGAGAGAGGTGGTATCAGAAGGCAGCTAAATTAGGCCCTCTTATTAGAATGGGATGAATGATTTAATTGTAGGAGCGTGTAGATACAAATTTCACTTCAGTGCAACATCTTGATTTTCCCGGGGGTGCTCACAAGCTCCAACAGCCGGGCTCCACCGTTCAAAGGACGTACGGGGCTATTTACAGGGGCGGAATTACGGCAGCTGTGGAACGCTCAGCTCCTGGATTTGCAAATGGAACAACAAGATGTGGAAGAACAAACTTTAATCCCATTTTGGTATAACTAAATAGCTCTCTGAGGATATTATGCGTATAAAAATCTTTCATAAAACAAACAGTTTGGATTTTTGCTGGTTCCTGTAGGATGCAGCAGAGCAGTCCAATTTTTGAGCTGTCGTGAACCAAACGGGGAGTAACCTCCATTTCCCCGAGCTTTCACCGCGCATGAATGAGCCGCCCCCCATGAGCACAGACGGGCTCATGACATGTATCACCCAAAGGGACAGCCATCAATCTGAGCACCGGTGACAGAAGCTGTAGCTGGCTCTGGAATCGGTGGAGGCTTTGCATGCACTGAGAGGAGAGGGAGCAACTGTGCCTTCGGGGAGCATTATAATTTGTTGTGCAATTTGATCTCCGGAACGAGAGATGTCTCTTCCCGTTTGTCAACCATTAACCCATCATCCCACCAGAAGAAAACAGAGTTGTAAGAGCTCATCCACCTCCGCTCCTGCCTGCTGCACTCGTTTTCAGGTTTCTGAATGCGACAGTCACCCACTCCGTCTCGACTCCCTTTTGTGTTTGGGGGCTGATTCAAACCCCGAGCTCAAAATGAAACTCGGGAAGTGGGAACAGAGGCAGACAAGGGGAAGGAAAAGTTTCTGCAACAAACCCCAACTCCCCCGCCTCTGTGAAGCCTGTGCGGAGGAGTCTCCTTGCTGTTCCCTTTGATGTGATAATGAGGAGCTAATGCCAACCCAAGGAAGGAGGCGGCTCTTCCCACAGCTCTATGGGGCTATTGCCTGGCGCTGATTTGTGCCAGCCAACACACAGCCCACCTCCTGGCTATCTCTTCACTTCTGGATTGCCCGCAAGTGTGTTAGTTCAGTTCTTAGCGAGCTGCTGTTATAATGAACACTAATTAAGCCCTTGTTTTGCAGGTGCAGCAGCAGAACCTAAGGCTGAAGGTTGCCCAGAGACTGAAGTTGCCACCACGGCCCATGGGAGCTGCTGGGCCACAAAACACTGGTGAAAGGCACTGCTTGAGTACGTGAGAACTCACACATCGTGACACTTCTTCTGTGCACGAGCTACCACCCCAGCTCCCAGAGCGCCCAGCTCTTCACTGCCCGTTAGCCCAGAAACAACAGCAAAAATGCTAATAATGGCCAATGTATGAAAACAGTTCCCTTGGTAGGCTGGTAGAACTCAAAAAGATTCCTGATAAAAGCGAATGCCTCGGTTCTCTCAGGTGGGAACCTTGTTGCATTAACTTCATTCCTGAAAACGTACGGCCTTCCCTTTGTGGAGGGGGATGGCACACACGGGACACAACCAGCAGGCACAGTCTGTGTCTCAGACTCAGCCAGTGAGTAGCCCCTGCACTGGAAAAGGATCTCACCTCGCGCTTGTGTTCTTCCCAGCGCTGGTAAGAGACAGACACGAGGTAGAGCCAGCAAATCCTTCATTTAACTATGAGGAATCTACCAGGGTATTTAGTCAATTCCAAAGGATTCCACACAAATATCTTTGCGGGAGTGTAATAGACTAAATTTTGCCTTTGGGCACCAGTAGGAGCTCAACCGCAGCCCAGCGCACGCACTTGAGGTCCCGGGCTGTCACCCTCTGTGAAACAACGACCCGCTGCACATCAGAGAACAGCGTAAACCAGTCACTTCCAGCAGGTTCTGTGGTTTCTTAGCAGAAAGCACAATCTACGGGGCAAAAACAATATCCTGAAGACAGATTTTAGGCAATGCACATCAGCGTGTCTAGTTTATTTAATACTATTCGCAACCCACTCTTAGGAATTAAAAGCAACCCAGCGTTTGTTACAGCAGGTCTCACGTCAGTGCTCCGAGTTCACTTCAGAATCCTCTCCAGCACTGCTCTGGCTGCAGAAAACGTGACCCCCGCTGACTCCAATGAAGTCTTTTTATTTCTGTTTAATCTCGTGTGTGTGTGCCTGGCAGCAGAGCAGCGGCCCTGGGGACAAAAGGCCTCTATTCAGCCACCAACGGGCGCTGGGGGGACAGCCTCCCCCCGGAGCTGCCCGGTCTTTGCACCCCATGGTGCTCAGGTGACAGAATTCAGGACAGAGCAGCTCAGGAGCCAGAAGGGGTCCGACCAGCACCATGACAGACAGATTACTGGTAATACCCGGACAATTAACCCTTGGCTTCTCTAGCTCAATTAGTGACCTCTGTGGTGGAGCTCAGAGCCTTGTCCCTTAGGATCTGACTGATGCCACCAGGGATTTAAAGCCTTGGTCATGGTTAACCCGGGCAAGATTTGGACTAGAGATCTAAAGGTGAAAAATCTTCCAGCCCCATTTCAAATTCACAATATACATGGCTCTGCGGTTTAGTAAAAGACCAAACTGCTCCTTGTGCTAGAAGGGTAGTGGGAGGGGTCGTAAAGGAACCAAAACGTGAATTCCTGCTGCCAGAAGAGTAGCCTCGTGGCTGCTGACCCCACATGGCTACCCCAGACCCTGCCTGAACGCTCGTTTCCCCTGCCCGGGCTGGAAGTGGAATGCTACCAGGAGAATTTCTTGCTGTGTCCAAATTCCAGCACTTAAACTGGGCAGTGGATCTTCCCTGCAATTAACTTTTATTCTTTTACATGCAACAGACCTTCAAGCCAGTTCCTGTGATGGATCTTACTACAACAACTTCTAGAGATTCTTTAAGAATAAACCCAATTGTTCCATTTTTCCCCAAAGTCTCTATCTCCAGTAAGTAACCTGCATGGACTGGTTGAATTTAAGAACTTTGACTATTTATTAGAAAATCCCGGTAACAGTTAGGTAACTTCTGAGCTCTTGGATTTCCACATAATTTACCAACATTAGGAAGATTTTCAGCAGTTTTTCAGTCATTTGGGAGCTTAAGAGAACTATTTCTAGAATTTTTTTCCCAGACCTTGCGGCAGCATTCAATATTTATAAGGAATTCCCTGCCTTGGTAGCAACAACTGACGGTTACGAAAAATAAGTACACTATAAAATGCATTAATATTTTAAGTCTGCTGAAGACTGCTAGATGAAGATATTTCCAGCTTTTGCCTGACTGGTTGATATTTAGTTCAAGCAAAAAAAATGACAAAAGGAAATGTATCTAGGAGGGAAAGCAGAGGGAACTTGCGACAGCTACAGTGAAAGATTTTTCTGTGTTTACACAATAAATCAGCCACAGAATCAGGAAAAGAACCATAGGATAGAATCACAGAATGGTTTGGGTTGGAAGGGACCTTAAAGGTCAACCAATGCCACCCCCTGCCCTGGGCAGGGACACCTCCCACCACACCAGGTTGCTCAAAGCCCCCTCCAACCCGGCCTTGAACCCCTCCAGGGATGGGGCAGCCACAGCTTCTCGGGGCAACCTGGGCCAGGCTCTCACCACCCTCACAGCAAAGAAGTTCTTCCCCAGATCTCATCTCAATCTCCCCTCTTTCAGTGTCAAACCCTTCCCCCTCCTCCTATGGCTCCCCTCCCTGATCCAGAGTCCCTCCCCAGCTTTCCTGGAGCCCCTTGAGGGGCTGGAAGGGGCTCCAAGGTCTCCCCGGAGCCTTCTCTTCTCCAGGCTGAACCCCCCCAACTCTCTCAGCCTGTCCTCACAGCAGAGGGGCTCCAGCCCCCCCAGCATCTTCGCAACCTTCCTCTGGCCCCACTCCAACAGGTCCATGTCCTTCCTAAACCAGTCTTCTGGTTTCTTCTCCAGCCATTTATTCAGGGAACCACACTATCTATTATGTGCTCAAATATTGCTACAGGAATCCGTAGTACATGAATAAAATCTTTCCTCATCCTCCAAATAAAATGTTGAGATTGTGCTGAATCTGGGCTTTTCCACAAAAATGCAAATTACTCATGTTTAATGATGCGAGGGAGCAAACTGATAAATCTTGATATCGTTGTAATAAAGTGTGTTTTTACGAACACGCCTGTATCCCTGCTGCCTGACAGTGCTGGACACGATCCAGGCTGTTTACAGTGCCAGTGTGTCTGTGTCCCTGACTCCTGGCGCATCTGTACATTTTGTTCTTGGCATAGTGGTATCTATGGAGCCAGCTGACCTTGAAACTCTCATCAGAAGGGAAAAAAAATAATAATAATAAAAAAAAAATCAGCAGTCAGAAAGCCTACCCCCCTCTATATTTCACAGTTATTATCAGAATATCTTTCCTCTGTTCAATTTGCACAGAGATGACATTCAATAACACTGAAAATATTCTTACTGTCCCTGGAGAGGCCTGTTCAGAGTGAAACCAAAGGAAATTAAAGACCTATCAAGCAATCCCCCGACACAGGTTCATAAATATAAAACTAGGCAGTGACTGGCTGGAGCACTAAGGACAAAATGTGCTAAAACTCTGTCACTCGGGTCCCTCAGTTCCTGCCTCCCCCATATTCCCTGCTCTGTGAGGAGGGGGGGGGCGTTCCCCACCGCTCATTATCCCTGCAAATTCACGTCAAACAGAGAGGATGAAGAATTAGCTGTGGGACCAACATGCCATCGAGCACTGATTGTGTGACAGGAAGGCTTTGTAGCCATCTCTGAATTCACACACACCTCTCTCAGACTGCAGCTTCTGCTGCTGCTGCAGCTCCTGTCCCTCCAGCAGTGGACTGGTGTGTGATGGACACACTGGGGCAGCACATCAGTGTGCCCAAGGGCAGGTGATGCTGCAGATGATGGGATGTGAATTCCCCAGAAAAACGAGCGATGCCTGCAGACGCCTGCTCTTCAGTCCTGCCAGCTCCTGGTCCCTTGGCACAGTCTGTAAACGTGCTATCGTGCCTGGAACACAAACTGCAGAGCTACTTTTGGGGAACCCTTAATTTGGGGACTTTCCCTAAAGTGTTTCCCATCCTCCCTAAGAACGAGTAGATGAGTTTTGCTGGGACCTGCTGTATGAAACCATGATGCAGGTGAGCAAGGAGGACTTTTCAGGCAGTCTGGAGGGAGACTGCGCTGCTGAGAGACAAACTGGGTCCTCTGTGATCTTCAGATCACAGAAAAAGAGAGAAAAGGAGGCTGAGAGGAGACCTTATTGCTCTCTACAACTACCCGAGAGGAGGTTGTAGAGAAGTGGGGATCAGTCTCTTCTCCCAAGGAACAGGCGATAGGACAAGAGGAAATGGCCTCAAGTTGCACCAGGGGAGGTTTAGGATGGATATTCGGAAATATTTTTACACTGAAAGGGTTATTAAGCATTGGAACAGGCTGCACAGGGAAGTGGTGGAGTCACCATTCCTGGAGGTATTTAAAAGACAGGTAGATATGGTGCTGAGGGACATGGGTTAGTGGTGGTTGGACTTGACGATCTGAAAGGTCCCTCCAACCCAGACAATTCTATGATCCAGAGTCAAACTCCTCAGGAAGTTGTGCTGAATTCAATTACACTGCCGCGCTCACTAGAGTGCTCCCTTACACGCTGTAATTTGTGCTGCAACAGCTCGCTAAAGTGGCAGCAAAACTGTTGGATTTACCCTGCAGCTGCCCAGTGAAGCTTCTCTCTCTGGTTGGATTCTCCTGGGGCTTGTTCCTTCGCCACTGGACGTACCAACTCAAAATTTCACATCTGCCTTGTGCTAGAACTGTATGAGAAAAGAGGCTTCACCCACATGGATGAAGTTTTACTTTACTTTTCTGTTAGTCATGGAATTCATCCACAGTTTGATATATCTGAGCCTGAGATTAAGGAGATCAGTGTAATCTCAGGCCATTATAAAACTTTCTCAGCATGCAATCCAGCCACAGACATAACTCAGATGACTCCAGGAGTCATGCTGCTCTCTGCTGTAAGAGCAGACACCAGGAATTATTGACTAGAGTTCCCAGAATGTACCAGTGTAGATGAGGCGTAACACCAGAATTGCAGACATGTCGAAAAGCATAAAAATAAAGTTTTCCCAGGAAATATGATGCCATATGGACATGGCCTTTGTTCTGGTGAGGCTTCTTTCAGTTTCTTTCTACGTTATATATTTTTCTGTGTCTTTCAGGCTTTTCTAGGTCATAACATTTTCTAGCAAGAAGACTGGGTTGTGTCATCCTGGCAATTAAATTGTCCTGGGCCGTGGTGTTTCCACACTAACGACACCACTGGAACCTGCGGATTCAGCCCTGTCCCGTTCACAGAGAATTGATTAATTTGGGCCGACAGCTCGCACACACCTTGTCGTACAATAAAGTTATTGAAACCGAATTGCCAGAATGGCTACAATCATTGCTTTGGGTGATTTATCAGGGACTTATTCAGCACTCTGAGCCAATGCCAAGAAAATTCCCTCCTGTACCCAGACCAGCTGTCATTCTCGTCTGAGCTGTGCTAAATCTGAGATAGAACTACTAAAGCCAATGGACAGGTATTGCTACTTTCACCCTTGTTTCAGCCCAGAGCTACACTCCCCTCTGTGTCCACCCCATCCCTAAAAAATCAGCAAATCAATCACAGCTGGACAAAAAGCTCAGCCTCTGCTTTCACCTGTTTGCTCTGCAAAATGAGATACTCAGGCAGGTATGGCATGAAAATGCTAACAGAAGTGCTTTCTGCCAAAAGCTTCACACACCCCCTCCTTTCTTTCATCTTTTTCAGAGATTTTCCCATCCCAACCAGAGCCGGCGTTACCTCCCGCAGTCCCTGCACAGGCCAGCAGAGGGTGGTGGGCAGCCACACTGGTTCTTCACTCTCCTGACCGTTCTCAGGGGTAAAGGCACACATCTCTCCAAAACATTATTTAAATCTGCATCCTATTCACAAGGAAGTACTAAAGGTTAAGCATGAAGCAGAAGCTTTACCTAAATAAGGTCTTTCCTTTTTTGTGGAAACGATACATGCCAATTTTCAGCATTTTACCCATCTATGAGGACTATTTACAGTTTTAGAAAGCATTTATGAGTTACTGTGCAGGACAAGCATGTTTTGGCCCATCTACCATTTGCAGAAAAGGCCATGAACACTGACGTTCATCTCAGTGTGGGTGATGGAGACCTACAGAAAATCTGGTTACAAGAGGTGAAGGTTCCAGCCTGGGCATAAATCAAGCTCTGCTTCAGGAAGCACCTCATGGCTCTGTGGAACCAGACATGACAAAAACATACTGTAAAGGGGAGACTTCAGCACAAAGAGACTTCAGTATGTGGACACATTGTGAGAAGGACAGAGGACTGTTCTCAGCTCCCTAGCCTAGAAATTGAATCTGTTGTGGCATTATCAGGTCAAAAGAGGTAAGGAGACAACCTTATTCAGAGCTGGCTAAATTCCTGCTTCCTGTTCCAGCTCTAAAGCCAGCCGCCTTTTGAAGAAAACTGCATATCACTCAGAGCAACTTGCCCAAAACTTTAGCTAAAGTCCAGCCAGAGCTGTGCTCACTTCCAGACCATGTTTTCTCCAGCCAGCATGTTAAGCCTTACACACATGGAGACACACCACCAACCATTTCCATTGCTCGTGCAGAACCAGCAGGTTCTAGCTCATACTCCAGGCTGCTTTCTGTTACCAACGCGGTAACAGCTCTCTGCTGTCAGGCCTGTTCTTCCTGCCCTCCCCAGAGACTCCTTTTGATGGGTTCACTCATCTGTAAAACGGCCATTCTTTACACGGCTATTTCTAATGTCCTGACCTTCAAAAGCAAGGCCCGGGGTTTTTGCAGGATCATCTAGTGAATGTACTTCTGTAAGGAGAGCATGGAGCCCAAGCACCTGCAGTTCTTTGCTGGGGGGAAAAGAACCCCAGGATGCTTCATATTTTTTTCTTTTGATAACAACAACTGCATACAAAATCAACGGCAACTTTCCTGAGTACAACGGGAGACTGTCAGCCCACTCTGCTGCCCTTAGAAACAGACAGTCACCACCCAGCTCTGCTATTACCAGTGGTAAAGGGTCAGCTCTGGCTTTTCCAGAGCACAAACTCAGCTCCTGGACCCAGATCTTCCCATAGAGGCATTGCCTAAATTTCACAAGGCCAGGCTCCACGTGGCTGTGAACTAAACTCATACAACAATCAGCGATAACCCTTTTCCCAGTGCAAGAACAGAACAAAGAGCATAATACATGCAAAGAGGATGTGCTGATTTCTTTGCTACCCTGTCCTATGTCTGTGCTGCCTCTGGGACCGTATTCCAGCTCTTGGGAAATAACTAAATAAACAATCCCTCCACACAACTTGCTCACTTCCCCACTCTGCCTAACATGGTAGGCTCCATCCAACCCATTAGCTGCAAAGGGAATTCAACAGAGCTCTAATTCTTTCAAGCGATATGCTCTCAGCTTTCTTCACGACTCCCGTGAGAGATCAGTGCCTGACTTCAGTGGGTCAGGATATCAAACCAGGCTTTCTACCTTGCTTTGCCTTTCTCTGCCTTGGTTATCATCTGTGAAAAATAGGGTGATGACTGTTTGCTGTATCTTTCTCTCCCTCCCCTGCATTCTGAAAGAGAGGGTGAATTTCATTTATTAATGCTGATAGAGCCCATGGAGACTTGCAGATAAAAAGCTCAATGTGAAGCAGAATATAATGTTCTCCTTCGCAGAAAGCTTATGCTTTACTATCTCTTTTCAAAGCACCTACTGACATTGCTAGGCAACTGGGACATTGTCCAAAATAAAACCAGTAATAAGCATCAAAGAAACAAAACCTGAGTCTAAGAGTCTATAAAATGCAGCTGAGGGCTGTCAGGTAAACAGACAACGGATGGAAAGAATTCCTAAACCTGGAAGAAAGAGAAGGCTAAAATGGTCAGTTGACCCAAAAAACAACAGTAGAGATGCATCCCAAAGAGGACAAAACCACCATCCTCAAGGTCCTGCCTCAGAGGACACCTGAGGCATGGTATTATTTGGAAGCTTTTGAGGAGCAGCAAGATCAACTTGCTGGATTGTCAAGGGACCTTAAAGAATGGCAGTACAAGGGATGGTCACTGCTGTGCAAAGAATAATGCAGAGCTGTGTCTGTATAGAACTCTTTCTTTCATCTGCCAAGTGTGAAGGCTGGAAAAACTGAGGCATGAACAACAGACTTACCTAAAGATCATATCTGTTTCTCCAGAACCCTGTTCTCTCTTCTCCAGAACTAAAGTTCATGTTCTATTCTCCAGAAACTGAATTTTGCTGGTGATATTTAACACTGCCCCAGAAAGACAACTGCAATGAGCACAATGTACCCTAATCTGCTATAGCTGCTCCCTGGCAGCCAGGGGACAGTCCCCATGGCGGTGTCCCTGGCTATGCAGCATGTGCCACCCCATTCCTTAACAAGCGCTCAGTTTGCTCAAGCAAGCAGGACATCACGTGCTCCAGAAAAAGCCTTTGGCTAGGGAAGCCTGCACCCGACAGCCTCAGGGACTCTCCAAGGTTGATGTAGGGACAACCTCTTGAGACCAGCATTTTAGAAACATCTCACGCCCTTGAGAACAACTTACACTTCCATAAATACCTTTTCAGAGCCTACAGAAGCACATTTATTTGGAAAACAATGAGAGGGGAAACACACAGAGGATGATACAAAGTGTGATCCCATTTCAAGGCTTCATACCATTTGATCAATTGCCTTGTTAGAGCCCAGTACGTACCTGAGACATCGGTGCTGGTTCTTCCACCACATCAATAAATATTATCACTGAGTTGCAGCAGTTACCATTTTTAATACCATCACATATATAACAGAGGGATGAGAGCCCTAATGTCTAATGCAGAAGCCTGACGTTACTTGACAAACCTAAATGACAATCTAGAAATAAAACTTCAACTGGTGTCAACTGGTGATGCCAGTTGTTCAATGACTTCAAACACTTTCCTACATACAGTGTTTTAAACTTCTTATTTCTTAGCTTGAAGTACGAAAAAAGATTTCAGACACCCCTGAGCCAGTCGATGTCATTGTTCAGAGCAATCGCTGGGTTTGTAGCATCACACACTCGTATTTTCATCGCAGACTGCTTTGGTGTGCCACAGGGGCGAGGTGACAAGGACACAGTTGCCAATGTAAGAATATGGTGCTTTCTATCAATACAACCCTTATCTTTTCCTCTGTATGCTCAGCTTAACTTTTAAAATGTTAAAGTGACTAGAAAAAGGGAAGTGACTCATGACTTAGCCCCCCTCGCTGGGCTCTGCAGGGGTGCTTACAGAGGCCGTACCCAACTGAGGGCGGCTCAGCGCTGCCGCTCGCTCATGAATCAGCCCCGTGTCCCGTCCACCCCCCCGTTCCTGGTGAACACCCAGTTACTACAACCGGGAAGGAAAGGAGCCCCTTTGTCACAGGCCACCCATGCCCTACATTTTCAGGGGCAGTAAGGACTTCTCCAGCACTAACCTCCTCTGCCAAGCAGCTGAATTACAAGTAAATACAAGTAATGAGCTTTACTCCTTCCAGTGAGAACTTGGCATAGTTTCCTCCATGAACAGTTTCATAAACCCCATTTCCCCACGTGGCATTACCAGCAGAGGTGTTCTACCCTGCAGGCTTGCCAGGGGCTGGGGGGATTCTAGGCTTCAGGAGATCTTTATTGCAGCTATACTCTGCTAGCATGTCAACTTAAATTCTTGTCTGGCTAAATTCTTGTCACCGATTCTCTAAGCTTTCTGAAAATTCACAGAAAAAGTGAGTGTGTGAACGTGTCTAAGAGACACCAAACAACTCGTCAGTGGGCAGCCAGGTTTCTGTCTCATGCTATGGAGTCACGAGAACTAATTTCCCCTCTCCCAAGCCCACCTGCACCGCTCTGCGAAGAAGAGAGAATATAATATGAGGCTTCTGCTGCTGTTCAACCACTGACCATGACTTCAAGGAGTTAAATATCGCAGATCTCTGCCTTTCTGGATTTCCACATGCATTGCCAAGCCAGCACTACAGCCAGCTTTGTTCTTGAATTTAAATAGCCTATGCATTTAAATTTGTCATTACAGGTAGCAGAGGAGGCCAAGGGCTCCAACTACCTGCTGTCTAAGAACGAGAAAGGCTGAAGTGATTAGGAATCTTTCATTTTCATTAGTAGCAATGTTTGAAGGTGCTGTAAGGGATGAGGGATATAATCAGCTCCATCTGGTCAGACACTTGCTATCCTGGAGATATACACTTTCTTCAAGCTTATCTGCATGCTGGCCCTCATGGCTATTTGTTTAAAGAAGGATGTCACTGACACTCCCTTCCAGGAGGAGCAAAACCCAGTTCTCATATTTCTCTCTCAGCTCTGATGGTGCTTGTTCACAGAGAAGAAAGTTTTGGGAACGAATCACAACCGTACATACACCAGAGTGCATATTCAGTCTCCTGTTCCTGCCATACTCGCTGCCACGCTACGGCCTGGAACATCCCCGGCATTTTACTCATGCGAAATGTGACATAACTGGAAGGACAGAATCATCTCTCCTGGGACTAAGAATAAAATTGTAATGGATTTCAGATCCCTCCCCGCGGTAAGCACAAAGTAAATAAGTACTGGGAGGCTGCCAGCCGAGCCGCACCGAGGTTAATGAATAAACAACCGCCTGCAGAACTGACTCGCCTCCTATGCTGAAAATAATGTATCTTTGATTACATCTTAGGGAGACCTCCTCTTCTATAAATAATCCTTCCAAAAGATAAAGGCATGAAATCTTTCTTCCTCTGACAAAACAGAGATTATCAACATTTATAAAGAAAACCTGTTATTAGGCAAAAGGGCTTTTCAAAGAGGACTTGCTTTTTATAGCAAATGTTGACTTAGTTGTGGGAAACAGAACACTGAAAAACAAGGAAAAATTGCAAATATAGCAAGGGACATTCTGAAAATGTTAGCTCAGTCACACCTTGTTTTCCCCATTTCTTTACGGGAGATGCTCTCAAAGCACACATTTCCAGGAAAACAAGAAAGCCAGCTGAGAAAAGGGGAGATTGCTGTAAATGGGGAGAGCTGCTGGCACAATGATGTCACTTCTGAAATTGGGATTTAATTGCTCGGTTATGGATGCATTTTTGGAAACGTTAACCCAGGTGAATAAAATAATCAGTTTAAGAAACACAAAAGCCTAGATTTCCAAGAGTGTCTTGGGTGATTTTGAAGGTCCAACATGACAGACAATAGAGAGATGTCATTTCGCGGTGTAATTTGTGGGAATCTCTGCCATTTACGGGGTCTCAGACAGAGCACCCAGGAGTCATTTGTCACTTGTGAAAATCTAGGTCACTCCCTCCTCCCACTCTGCTTTTTTTTTGTGCCAAATATAGAAAGAATTTTCTGGCTTCAGACTGAATAAAGTTGTTAATTACACTCTTTCCTAAAAACCTGCAATAGAAATTCACTTGGGGAGTTTCTGAAAGCTGTGGAAAGCTATTCTTTTTTATAATATTCTTTTGACATGTCTTAGAGGAAAAAGGAAGAAAGCCCATTTGCTTTTAATTTCTCAGTTTTGAGGATAATATT
The DNA here is from genome assembly GCF_964106895.1 of Numenius arquata. Taxonomy (NCBI): domain Eukaryota; kingdom Metazoa; phylum Chordata; class Aves; order Charadriiformes; family Scolopacidae; genus Numenius; species Numenius arquata. The sequence goes on from NC_133597.1 coordinate 6,798,513, forward strand.
TAACAGAAGTAAATCCCTTTAAGGGCTCAACTATGCTCTTTGATGCTAGTAGAAAAAAATCCCATTGAGTTTCATTGCAGGAGAACTAGCTTGCTGCTTTGAAAAATGATGTTAAACAATCTGCAGTATGTTGTGTGATGCAGGAAAATTAATTTGTGCCATCCTGAACTGCCAATAGGTGAGAAGGACAGGATTCCTGCACGTACCAGGCACAGTATAAAAATAACCAGACTATTTCAGAGTAAACCACATCGATTTGCTGCTGGTAAAAGTATCTGGGGCAATTGCGTCGGCAATTCCTGGTGCTATAGAAGCCTGTATGCGTTGGTATCACTCTAAGAGCATACCTGCCTCACAGGAACATCGAGAGGTGTAACCGATGGGTTAACATGCTTTGGAGATGAAAAGCGCTCTTTGAGTATTATCAATTGTATTACTAAAACAACGGGCTGGCTAATAACGGAGCTTAATTCCTTATATCAGTGCTTTTTGTCTTCAGAACACTCTGGGGCAAACGCTTGCGTCACTGAGTCACAAAGCTCCTGGTGGCTTCAACTGTGTGAACAGATTCTGGCTCTGCCTAAGCATTAGATAACTTTTTTTAAACATGCAAATCCTGTTTTTTTAAACATGCAAATCCTCCTCTAAGACTCAGGGGATCCTGCCTGAGGGATGTCCTCCACCTGTCCCTGGGAGGTGGCCAGAAGCTTTGGGTTCTTACTGCTGTAAAACCAAGGGAGGAGCAGCTTCCAGTCTGGGGATTTTAATGGCGAGGGTAGAACTCATTTATTTGGAGAGGCCTCCAAAAGATAGGGATATAAACTACTCCAGCCATCTAAGTCCTCTCTTTACTGATGGAGAAGGATGGGAACCTCCACAAGGCAATGCATCCTCAGACGCCTGTCTTAGAGTCAGAAGAAATGCCTTCTGAACACGAGAGGGAACCAGAAGAATTGGCTTCATTAGACACCTAATATTTGTGTGCCTCTAGGTCAGTGGGATGATTCCAGATTTACATCACTCGATCCCTTATTGACAGGATGCAAAGGCTCTGCCAAAGGACTGAGAAATACAAGAGACGCACATTTCTTTAAGCTCCAAGACGACGGCGATGCAGAGAGAGTAACAGCAATGAGTTAACTCCTGCAGTCAGTCCTCTGCAAAGAGTTCAGGAGGACTGAGGTTCAGCTCAAGCCGAGGAAGGAAAGTCTAAGCAGGAATTTGGGCAAGGGCAGACGCGTCTGATATAGCACAGACCAAGTAAACTGCAAAGGGATCTGCAGAATATGGGAGGTATCAGGAGGCACCTGGTCCTTTCCAACCCCCCACTGCCCACGCAAAGACAAGGCCTGACCCTCACGAGTAGTCAAGACACTTCTGTTGTGCTTGTCCTGGTGGGATGGGACAAGAGACCCAGGATTGGTGACAGTAAGTGTAACATCAGCTTCTTCAGGTAATATTGCACTACTTTCCCTGGCTTTGGCAGCTCCACACCTCTGCTGTGGTTTTTATCCATCCAACAGCCATTCCTCTGCCTTTCACATACCGTATATAACCCCAGCTGTAATGTTAATGAGCCATTGCATATAGATGAGCTGGCAACCAGTCGGAGCTGACACAGCCACGCATAAAAGCCAAAGAGGGCCTTGGGCTCTCCTCCTTTGATACAGAAGCTGTTGGACCAAAGTACTGTGGAAACTGCATGGTCTCGGGGACGCGGAGCTGGGCAGCTTTTCTCCCACCTCCCTTCCAGTCACCTTTGCTGCCTAAGACACGAGGTAAGAGGCTCAGTGCCACACTGTTTTCTTGATAGTTGACTGAGAAAATCCATATTTCCATATAGACTGTCCCTTCTGTTTCCTGGGACAAAATTGTCACCCAATGACTACTGCAAGGGAACCAGAGAATCTTTTTTTGTGGAATAGGCTGTTTGGATTCTAGTCTGCGTGCTCACTGGCTTACCTTTCCTTGGGCAACCCTCTGGATAGTTCTGGACTTCAGCTTCTGCTCCTGTAAAATGGGCTACTGAGGCTTAAGGACACATTGTCAAAGGAAATCTCTGCATCTGCTCTGGTCATTTAGGATATGAAAGGCAGAGGATGGCAGTTCAGGCACTACTCTTCTCTGGGAATGCCGGGTGGTATTTCTGACAGTGACACGGGGTTGGAGGGGTCTTAGAGTGTGGCCATGCAATGAATGGAGGGGGTGAGATAAGCTGATACAAGTTCACAGTGTATTAGCTGTTGTGTGGTAACTGTCGGTACTGTCTTCATGTCACAGTTACTTAAAGGCTAAGCACGTATATCCAGACGCTTAACAAGCAGCAGCTAACGATTTTCACAGCTATACCTGAAGCTCAAGGTGTTCCACTCTCACAGCAGTAACGTGCACACAGCAGAATTCCCCACGGTCAGATGCACTGAGATGCTCAGAGGCGACAGTACTCAAAACTCTCAAAACTACTGTTAAAAAAAGTAACCATCTTTAAATTATCTTCCATTTTGGGCATGACAACATGTAGCGCACGGTTCACCTCCCTAATCTCACACTCGATTACTTTTCTCAACCCATATAAACATCAGCGGGGAAAAAGAAAAATCTGCATATGTGTTAGCAATAAATTTAAAAATCAGGGCATACCACTTAAGGGTTGACTTGACAGAAAATGGTAATTAAAAGTGTTCCAGCTGACAGTGCCCCTTTAATGAATTATTAGTAATGTTCTCCGAGAACATTTGATAAAAGACACCATAAGAGTTCTTACTTAAACAAACCAATTTTCTGCATGATGCGACTTCACTGCACAAGAGGGGGAGAATCTCCATTGTTGAATCAAATTAGGAAAATAACAAAGCAATGGTTTGAATGATCAGGAAGTAACAGGTGCCCCATCTGCACTGATTGTCTCCGTTTCCTGTAGTACAGCCTAATAACTACCACTATTTTCTTAAACTCCGTTAGGCTCTCAGGCTGAAAAGCAGGTGGCCAGCAGCTGGGGGTGGTAGAGGAGGACTTGGAAACACAGCCCTGTTTAGAGGGAGCAATGTGTGGAACAGGGAAGGAGGAGGGCAAAGGGCACTAATTCCTAATCATGGATTTGTGCTTGGGTGTGAAGGAGACGGGGGCTGGGGGTGGCGAGACAAGTGGTGGACAGAGGCTCTCATGCCTCATTTCCCCTCTCTGGGTTCCTTGCTGGTTTTTCCAGCTCCATCCAGATCTGCTGTTTGTCCTTGACTGTTTCAGGAGAAATGTAACAAAGAGCAGCTCTGAGATTTCACGTTTCTTGGCAGAAGCTCTGTGGAGCCACCCCTGTAGCTGGTAAGCAGCGATGTGCTGGGGTAATTGGGTGGCTCTCGACGGGGAGGTGGTCACGCTGAAAGCACTTCCCAGCCGTGGAGTTGAGAGCATCCTGCAGCTGGAAGCTACTCTTGCCTTTCAACTGCAACCAGCAGCTCACCTTAATATTTGGTAACTAAGGGGCATCCTTACGTGTCTGGACTGCAGTGGGAATGAGGGAGTTTGACACGGGAATGTAGATTTACCTTTCAGGACAATTTGTTATGGAAGTGCCAGTTGTCTATTCCCTCGGCAGCACAACCCACCAGAAGATGTATCAGCACTATATACCTGGGGCTCTATTTCTTGTCCACGAAACAGGACTGCAGCTCAGCCTGCAGAAAAGGAGCTTTATAGTTAAGATTCAGAGGTTTTTGTTAGCCCACCCTGAATATCTTCACAAGTCTTTTCTATGGAACAGGTACCTTGGACCACGTTCAGGCTGCGGTGGCTGATGAGTTTGCACAGTCCATACTGAGTGCTCACAGAGGTGAGATGGTTTTATTCATTTCTTGATTTCACAGTGCAGGGGTTTGACATGTGAACATGCTTTCTCTGCAGTATTCCATGATAAATGTGAAGTAATCTAAGTTGGCTCATACTTTAAAATAAACACTCTCAAGTTCCTTTTGTGCTATGGGGAGAAATGTGCACAGAGTAATCACGGAACAGGTATCAAACTGCAAGATATTGTTGGAAGTCATAGGAATTTCTGTCCCAAAGAGTAAAACAAGCAGTTATACAAGTGACACTTGCATCATAGATACAGCTACTGCAGTCTGAATGGCCACCCTGTATGTGAATGTTTGCTAATAGCAAGAGATAAGACACAGAAGTTGATCTCTCTTCCTTTATTCATCTAAAATTTGGAAATTATGTCTACTCTTGTCACCACAATTGCTCACGCAACCTGGTGGTGGGCAGGTGAGATGAGATGCTGCGAAAAACAGCTCTTCCAGTCCTCATATACACCCTGACTCTAGTGTTTCACTTAAATTAGCTGCCAGGGCTTTTCTAACACTGAGGGGTAAAGTGAGGTGAGAGTAAATCCTTCACGGGCTTTACACCACTTTACCAGGACTCAGGAAATCTCAGATCACATCCTGAGGTCTGCTACATAATGGAATTCTGCATGAACTGGAGCAACCGACACAAGATTTTAAAAGGCTTGTTAATAACTGAGGTAAGAGCCTCACTATTGGAAGAACTTAGTCCCGTGTTCAATTTAAGCACTTACAGGAGCAAAAACTTAACTAAAAATAGGAGTCTTGGTATCTAGAGCTGCTAGTGTAACTGGAGACACAGTTGAGAGGAGTAATCGGATGGAAGCAATTCCCCCTCGGATACCAGTTTCTGATGAATCTGAGGCACCTGAGCTGCTCACATGGGCACTTCAATAACATCCCTCAGGTTGGTGGAATCAATCAACACCATAGAAAATAATTCCATCAAGACTTAAGCTCCTAAATAAATGGGAAAAATGCAAGACGCCTGTGCAAGTTAAACTGTATTTTCCCCTGGAAAGGACAAAATAGGCTATTTGTAAAGGGTATCTAAGAATGCAGCATTCTTCTCACTTTTCTGCCTGGTTTTGTCTGGAATATGAGGACCTCCTGCAGGAAAACCATTAGATACTCAACAATAAGAGGCAGAAAGAGCCACCGGGCACTTGGTGATAGTGTAATTTAAATACAAAGACTTGCACAGTGTGGGAACTCGTAATGAATCTAAACTTAAGACTTTCATTTGCAAAAGTATCTGTAAATCAGCTTAATATCTGTCCATCTCAAAAAGCCATCGTGTATTCCCCTCTGCTTCATGCCTTGCAGAGAATATTGAGATATTATGCACGGGGAACCTTTTCTTCTCCTTAGATAATAAACAAGTTTCTGCCAAGATAGCAATTGGGCATCTCTCATTTATACTGTCCTAAAATCTGAGCTCCATTAAATTTTTGACCACAGCAAGGCGATGCTGAGTTGCCAGCCCACAGCTACACATTCAAGAGGTCTCCAAGCTGTTTGCAATCATTGAATTTATTCCCACAACACCCTGGTTTTGCTTCCATCTTGTGCGTAAGATGGTGAAACAGATACAACGGGGAGAACAATTTTCCCATAGTACGCCCAAAAAAATAATGTGAAAAGCCAGGAACTGAGCTCAGATATTTGGACTCTCCGGGAAATGCTTTACCACTTGACTATTCATCATAGGTCCTGCAGCCCAAAACCTTCTTATTAGGGCAGATTAGTTTGTTTATGGGTTGAGACACAAAATACTCACTAAGTTTACTCTTTGCTGCAAAACAGCAAGGAAGAGGCTGCGCTGGAAACTGGTCTCTGACCTTGGTAATAAGTTGATTTAATTGGATTTGATTTTTCAAATGTAACATCTCAAATCAGCCATAAACTCTGGAATTAGCATATCACATCTTGACGCAGGAGAGATTTTAAAGTAGCATAAGGAGATGAAGTCCATGCCCAATGAATTTCAAATTACACTGAGGATGAACTCAGCCATATGCGTGTCAAGCTAAAATTGTGCAGGATCTGAGTGCATCAAGCAGCAAAGTTATTAATGACTTACATTTGCTATTAAGAATGCAAAGTAGCTATTTTGCGCCCAGTTCGTTCATACGTCTTTTCACATCAATGACCCATGTGATGGGTCAATAATTCACTCAATGCATACTGAAAGCCAAGAATGTCTTGCAAGTCAATTACACTTATATAAATAATTAGGAACTGAAAAGTAACTGAAGGAGCGGAATAGAAAAGGCCCCGCTGGTGAAATACTGCACACCCCAGGGGTAGCAGACTATGTTCCTCTCTTTAGATTTGCAGCTGGCATTCTCCAACATCTTCCCAGGGCACTGTGCATGCCCCTGAGAGCAGAAATTAGCCTTAAAAGGGGCAATCTTGAGGTTTAGTATTTCAGGGAATAATCAGGTACCCATGTAACTAAAAGCTATTTGCTTCCTGCGGGAGATGTGAAAAAAAATAAAATAGGACATGAGGCAAATAGCTGCCTACTGAGATTTGATCCTCAAGATTTGCTCCTGAAATTTGTTTAGCTTTCATGGCATTCAGTTGTAATAAATCACAGGAACGTTTTAACCAATCTACCAGGCATGAGCAGACTCTAAATCAGACGGACAGAATTTGTTTCATCAGACCTTGTATGAAAGAGCATCAAATGCCTTTAATACCTCTGACTTCAGCTGGAAATGTCCAAAATCAGGTTGTTTTTTTTTACAACCCATGTCTTGTGACCACAACCTGACTTTAAAAGCCCTGGCAGGGGCTGCAGGCCACTCTATACACCCCTGTAAAAGGCACTGGAATGATGGCTGTTATCTGTGTCGTGGTGCAGCAGCCAAGGAGAGCTGAGGGAAGGAAGCTATGGAGATGAGACTGGGACAAGATGTATCTAGACAGCTTGGTTGAACGTCACAGAAATCAGGCTTCAGGAACCAGAGGTAGGACAAAAATCTGTCAATCAGAGTGCTGCCAGCACTTGCGATTGGAGAGCTATAAGGTGAAATCTTTCAAGCTGCTGGTTTCTGAGACTCCTGTTGTTGAACCTCAACCGATTAAACACACAGCATCAGCCAGCAAGTGCCAATCTACCTTGCAGCTGCTAGCGACGGACTTGCAGGCCCAGTGAGCAGAAAAAGCAGCGTGGAAATCAACAGGCAGCAGATGATGTGCTTCAATATAAGCTCAGCATGTCAGATGGATGGATACATAAAGGGCCTCCTACAGGAGAGAGTCTATGTTATCCGAAACAGTACAAGAAAATGTGCATCCGTTCAGGAATGCAGTGAGTCCTTTCCCTTTTTAACACTTCTATGGGTATTACAGCAATCAGGGTGGTTCTTTATACTTCTGAGGTAAAAGCAAGTTCAAGAAAATTAAGTCCAAAATGCCTGTTAATGAAGAGCAAGTCTGGAACGAGACTCCTTTCAACGCATCTGCTGGAAAACTTCTGAGAGGCAGAGAGGACGGTCTTTTAGAGGAACCTGACACGTGCTCACTGTTAATATTCCTCTCTGAGAGAAACTATGATCCTCAGTACAGAAATTCAAGAAACAAGGACGACTCAATTGCCAAGCAATGCCAAATCACAGCAACCTATAGAGAACTAGCGAACAGAGAGAAGTAGCAAAAGAACTAATAGTAGAAAAGACGTCTATGAGTTATATCTGTGGGATCCACTTGTAAGAGTACTAGCTATTGGAGGATGAGAGGTGCTAAGTATTAAGCAGGGCAGAACTAATGCTGCCATGTCACAGATGACACCAAGCTGTGTGGTGTTGTCGATACACCAGAGGGATGGGATGTCATTCAGAGGGACCTGGACAGGCCAGAGAAGTGAGCCCAGATGAACCTCATGAGGTTCAACAAAAGCAAGTGTAGGGTTCTGCACCTGGGCCGAAACAATCCTCACTGTCAATACAGACTGGGGGATGAGGTGTTAGAAAGCAGCCCTGAGGAAAGGGACTTGGGGGTGCTGATGGAGGAGAAGCTGGACATGAGCAGGCAATGTGCACTTGCAGCCCAGAAGGCCAATCCCATCCTGGGCCGCATCCAAAGAAGCGTTGCCAGCAGATCCAGAGAGGGGATTCTGCCACTTTACTCTGCTCTGGTGAGACCTCACCTGGAGCACTGTGTGCAGGTCTGGAGCCCTCATATAGAAAGGACATGGACCTGATGGAGCGGGTCCAGAGGAGGGCCACTAAAATGATCAGGGGGTTGGAGCACCTCTGCTGTGAGGACTGGCTGAGGGAGCTGGGGTTGTTCAGCCTGGAGAAGAGGAGGCTCCGGGGAGACCTCATAGCGGCCTCCCAGTACCTGAGGGGGGCCTACAGGAAGGCTGGAGAGGGTCTGTTTACAAAGGCCTGCAGTGACAGGACGAGGGGCAATGGTTTTAAGTTGGAGAAGGAGAGACTTAGATTGGATATTAGGAAAAAGTTCTTTACTCTGAGGGTGGTGGAACACTGGAACAGGTTACCCAGGGAGGTGGTTGAGGTGGTTGAGATATTCAAGGTGAAGCTCGACGAGGCCCTGGGCAACCTGGTCTAGTTGGGGGTGTCCCTGCTGACTGCGGGGAGGTCGGACTAGGTGACCTTCGGAGGTCCCTTCCGGCCTGGACCAATCTATGAATCTATGTAATGTGCTTTTTATCTCTGGAACCGAGACACAAAGATGGAAAACTACTTTACACACAGTCCAGTGATATAAACTACCTAAGGAGAGAGCTACATATGTACACACACCTTCATCTCGAGAGAAAGCCTTCCTCACTTGGTTCTTTCTTTATCTTAAGCAATAAAGTGTGAAAGAACTGCCTTCTATATGGAAAAAATAGAATACTTTGTATTTATAGCACACCATTGCTCCTAAAAGATCTCGAAATACTTTACAAGTGACAGCTGTGCTGAGGGATCATTTCAGTTGCTATTGAAGGCATGTTAGTCTAACAGGGCAGGGCAGTCCAAAAGGTGCTTTGTAATAAAATAACACACTACACCGTGAAAAACCATTATCAACATTAGAATAGCCTCCCAGTCACATGTAGAGTAGTGGGATTCTTTTTATTTCCTTTGCAGACAGGGGGCATGAGTTAGAATGGAAACAGTCTGGGACCACAGAGTCAGGACTTCAGCTCAACAACTGCCTGTTTCCAGACCAACGAGTCCAACTTTCTCCTCTTCACATCCTTAACCATTCCAGGTGAAGCCACAGGCTACTGCTGCAGAATGTGGCTACCATTTATCACGGCACCTGGAACATCTCCAGTTCTTTTCTCTCACAATCCCACTACCTGAGAAACGCTGGGGTTCCCAGTGGGAACATGGCAAAGCAGGGATTCAAACCTGGCTTATCAAGACCACCATGATAGGACTATCTACACTGCTATGGCTGGCTTGTTGGCCACAAACCAGCACAGCACAGTGTTTTTTTGCCAGTTTAGAAATTGAGGTAGCCTTGATAACCACAAAAGACTGGGATTCTGAAGTTACAGCCCAGCTGGAGGTAAGGACTGCAGTGGGACAGTGCTCTCAACACCACGGGAAGACATTCCCATGGTGCTGACTGGGACAACCACCCACTGCACTGTCTGCGCAGGGCTATGAGCAGGTGGATGACCACAGCAGAGCGATGCTACCACAGAGCGTAATTCATACCACGAGTCACAAACGAGCTAAGTACAGCCTGTCTCATAAAAACACAGTGGCAGAATTCCAAGGAACTCTTCCTACTGCAGTAGCAGCTGGGTTAGGTACTCATTGGCCTCTCCCTCCTCTTCCTCAGGCTCACCCAGAGGGAGCGTTATAGACCTGACAAATAGCACATCAAGCCCTGTCTCTGAGGCTGGCTGAAGCTGCGGTGTACGACTGCACAGCAGGGCCAGTGAGGCTGTTACACTGTTCTGAGCATTCTCTTACCCCATCTCCCCTCTGGAGCTGGAACTGGCAATTCCCTGTGATGTGAACTACCACGAGAAGACTTTACATCACAGCAACATTTGCTTTCTTGCCTCTTTCCCTTTAGCACAGCACAGAGTGCAGCGAGAGCAACTTCACGCTTTTCTTGTGCACTGAGTAAGCAAGAACCTTTTCCCAACCACACCGAAAGCTGTTGCGACAGCCCTAAGTGTTTTCTATCAGCATCTTCCCCACACCCAGAGCTGGGTCCTTTTTGGGGTGGTACGAAGCCACCACCGGTTTAAATTTGCTGACACTTTGGAAAAAAGAGTGTATGGAAACGGAAGTTTTTATAGGACAAGGTAATCTGAGGTACCTCGAGATTAGATGCCGAAGCAGGGTCAGAACTGTCAGAGTGTGGGTTTGCCGTAGGCGATGGCTGTATTCTGGCCGTGTCGCCCGAGTCAGCTGCCTCTCAGCTTTTTCTGCCGCCCCGTGCCGGTGCCTGAGACTTGACATTGCCAATCTGCAGAAACAAACTGTGAGTTAATGATTCAACCCCTTAAGTGCTTCAGCAGAGAACAACAAAATGGGAGAAGGCGAATTGGCTCACATGACTCTGCCCATTTTCCCTGTGACTTTTATGGCGGGTGTTTATGTGGAATTGCCCCCCCAGCCCATGTCTTACTGCAGCGTAGGTCTTTGGCTGTAGACAGCTTCTGCTCCTAGTCATGCAGGTGAGAACTTACTATAGCCTGCCTTTAGCACCTTTAGAGTGCAATTCTGGCAACAGAGAGGAAAAGTAACTAGAAAAAAACCTGCCCTTCTCCTTTAGAAAGTTTCAACAAAACCCAAAATGTTTTATTGGCAAGACTTCCCAGTAAATCAAAAATAATTATCGTAAAGTAGAATACAAAACCAGCATAACGCTGTTGGTGAATTAAATCCCTAATTTTTTTCTCTTGCAACCACAACAACACATCACATACAAGTTCACTGCAATGAGAATTATTTTGGGTTTTTTTTTTTTTTTCAACCAAAGAAAGAATCCCAAAATATATCATTTGCTTGAGAAATAATTTCTCCCAGAGAGCCACTTCACACTGAAAATTTAATATTATCAGTGGAAACCAAATTGTCTGAAAATAGAAATAGTTCTGTTGGGAAATCCTGCTGTATAGTAAGGACAGCTCAGCTCCCAGCTCTCCTATCCAGGGGCAGGATACCGGCACGATTGCCTGCCTCATGACGCACCCTGAGGGTGAAGCAGATCATCTGCTGCCAGGGAATTCTCTGTCGCAGTGGAAGTTGCTATGGGAGATACAGTCTAGCCGTGGAATTAGTCTGGCACTGCAAAAATATCAAATAATGAAGTTCTCCTTAGTGCCGGCAGAAGTTTTTGTAGGGACAGAGGTATTTCACAAGCCCCGTGTTTCTGGGAGCAGCAGAAAGGGAGTGACTGTGGGCCAGGACTGGCCTCTTGCCTCCATCACACACGGGGCAGGAAGAAATGCTCCTTCTATAAATTTACCAAAACCTTAATGGTGTTTGTTCATATGAGACATGTCATTTGCTCTCCTGTCAGCTGAAGTCTTGGATTAATTTTATGTGCAGGACTAATTACAATATTATTAATTGCTAACAATGACAGTAATGGTTTTATTGCTGTAAATGCTTTATTTATGCACCTGAATTAAGTATTTTAACCTTTGAGGACCCCAAACACACCCGAGCTTTCAGAAAACATGATTTGCTTGAGTCTCCACTGCTGCAGTGCCTGTTCTTTCACTTATTCATTTGCTTGTGTTCTCATGAATGAATTATATCTTCAAGTCTGCTTTGTGAGGGGAAACTGCAGCCAATCTTTGCAAACCATGGCACAGTGTGAGCAACATTCCTGGGTATAATCAGCTACTGAAACCTTATTTGAAGCGTGATTCCATGCACTCAAGTAACACAAGGGCTGCTCAGCAGCAGAACACATCAAGTAGCAAACTCTACAAAATATATATGAAGCATAAGAGAAGGGACACCCAATTCTCAGGCAGAGGTAACCAACAGCTCCTGGAGAGTCCATATATCCCATATATGTCAGAGCATCCCTGTTTCCTCCCCTTAAAAATCAGGGCTTGGGGAAGCAAGGGAGAGGGTGGGACATGTCCTTGTTATATCACTGTCAGGGAGGCTGAAACAACCCTGCTTCACCCAATTTAAAAGGCAGAAGGATGAACACTCCCTCCCCTCTAACTGCAGAGGAGCATAAGACACTTAAGAGGAATTCTTCATTAGGCACTCACATAAAGCTGGCTAGATCATACCTATGTGTTTACAGTAATTTGAGATAAAAGGTATCTCTGCTAAAGATATTTCATATTCACAGTGGATATCGTAAGTTAATGCACATCCCACAGGTACCACTTTTCCTCTCCTGCTGACAAACGGCCATCATCGCCATGGAAAAGGGCAGCTCTGACATCTCACAGTAATTCTGCTTAGCAGGAGAGAGGGCAAGGCAGGAGATAAGACCCTTTGGTCTATCCACCAATTCCAGTCGGACTTTAGGTTGGCAAAATGCAGTCACTTGGACTGAAGCTGTGACCAGACTCCCGGATTAGCATCCTGAGCCGGACTGAAGGATCCTATTTCCCAGATGGAACTGGCATTTCAGTCAGCTCTTGGGAGGCATAGCCACTGCGTTCAGAGCTATCAGAAATAAATACTTAATGATGGCATCACCAGGCCCAAAAAGAAAGCTGCCTGTGTCATCTCACCAGCAGGTCCAATCCCTTTGCCAATGCATCCATCAAAAAGATACAGCGGGCATAACGGATAGTGTAGATCAGATCCTTTTTAGACATAACCCAGGGCTAACTGGCTGGTTTAGGTGAGCTTATGTTCTTGTTATACTTACAATTGATTCTGTAGAGGGCCAGCTCTATTTGGCAGTCCTTAATTCTGATATAATTTTGATTTAAGCAGCGAGACAAGATGCTGCAGTGCCATCCCATCACAACAGGCACTTTCCTGCTCTACCCAGGGCAGCCAGTGAAGGGCAAATGAGCTCTAGTCTCCAAAGGTCTCAGTAGTAAAGCAGCCAGCAGATAATACACCATGAGACTTAAGTGTTATAGTTTGCTTTCCTAATAAAAAAGGATTTCATAAGGTATTAGGAATTGGATATTTCACATACTTTGTTCAGAGAAAGTTCAACAAAAAGAAAAACACAGAAAGGACTGAAAGAAGATCTGAGTTTTGAAAAGACCTGAACAGGACTGAAAAAATATAATCCTTTAACTCCGTATCCCCCTTTCTTCCACCTAAGCTTCTTAAAACTTCATCTGAATCCCTAACAAAGATGTATTTCTAACAAAAGCTGTGGGTTCAATGGGCTGCTTTTCATTTATGCTGCCTGCCCCTAATGATTCGGTTCTGCCAACTTTGCTCCTACATACATTGCTGCCAGGGAAGAAACACATGTGAAGCCAGGGATATCAGAACTTCAGTGAAATAGCAGGTGACGGAACTTTGTTCTTATCAAATGTTAAACACCTTCCCCTTCCTTCACTCGCTGATCTCCTCAAGTGCCACACGTGGCTGAGATTAAAGCCATTTCCCTGGATTAATGTGCTCCGCACTCAGCATTGCACAAAGGACTTACCCAAAGAACAATTAAAGCGCCTGGTCATTATCCCCTACATTCAAAATTTTTTGAAACAAAACAATGGAAAGCAAGTAAGAGCAAAGAGGACCCCTCAGATGCATTTCTGGGTCAGCAGAGGAGCTCCAGCTGGTACATGGCCATCAGGACCTCTAATGATTGTTGTTACCTACTTGCAGGAATGCAGGGAAAGAAAAAGGTAGAAATGTATGTTAAGAACTAACTTTCTGGGTATTTTAAAATATTCTGGGTAGAGGAACTGAGAGGTTAGTTTGGAAAAAACAGGAATTTGAGAACGGGAATCCAAAAGTTTCTGGTTACTCTGGTGACCACTGTGAAATACAGACTGGAACAGGGAGGTGGAAACCCTGTGTTTTCACAGCTAACCTTGACGTGTCATCTTTATTCATGGAGTAGTTTTATTGGCAAACGCCCCACTGTTTAAGATCCCAAGCAGCGCAGTGCACCCTCCATAAACATATTATGCCTGGGGACATCAGCACCTTTGCTACCTCCTGCAGCAGGGAATTTCACACGCAAGACAGCCAGCGATGCCGTGTTTATTTGTGCCCAACAGGAAACATACCCTGGTAAATATTAGCTAAGAGACAGTTGTGTTACCTTCACTGACTTGAACTGAAAGAACTTTAAGTGCTGCACTATAGAACTCGCTTTACATCATCTCCTCCAGACAGGATATGCTCCTACAGGAGGGAATTTTTCTCCCGGAGAAGCAAATCAACACACTTCAGTTGTGCGTGGGAGCAAGAAAGATTTGTTGAAGGGAGAATTCCTTTGTCATCCTGCCTGAAGGAGGGTGTAATTCTTCTGCCCCTTTGATCTACTTTGGGGTAGCTTAAGCAGGGCTTGTAAAACAGCCTCTGAAGCGGGCACATGAGATTTAAAGAGGCAGGAAGAGAATGGTAAAGTTGGGGATCTATTTTCAAGGTTCCAGTCTGATGGCCATGCTGATTAGCTTGCTCTCCTCTTTCCTGTGACTATCGCCTGTTGAACTGTATGTCCAGACCCTTGGTCAAATTTCCAAAGATTTCTGATGAAGGCTGAATCAGACCTAACAAAATTGCAGTAACAACTTATCACAACCCCTAGATGAGAAGATGGGCAGGTTAGAAACCAGAATTTTTCTTCAGATTTCTCCCCTTCATGTCTATCCACTAGGACAAGGAGCAACTCTGCTGTAGCTCACCTCTGCCAAAGGTACACACATGCAGCTTGTGATGGACACACCATTATTATTATTATTATTACAACGCATCTCAGCATTTCACACACTGTCTATTCCAGTAACGACAACCAATATTCACATTATTGCAGAAAAGGACACAATGAATGCCAATGACAGCTGAAGCCGCATGTTTTTGCACAATAAATGGGGGTGTTAGAAGTTAAATACTGGATTCAACTTCTATAGTTTGAATACTATTCAACTTCTTTGAACAGCGTTTCATAGGAATATTTTGGGTTTGTTCAAACTATGCGTTAACATGAAGATATTAATAGCGCATCAGGAAAATAAAACTTGAGGAATGTTTAGAAAGTGACCTCATTCCCCCCTTCCTTGGATAAGTGCTTAAAATTTAACCTTAGTCAGCTGCATTTGCAACCAATAAATTCAACAGCAAAAGTTTCAAACAGTGAAAAGCTACATAACAACAAAAGTGACCTTCATTTTTTTTCCTCCTAATTTTTCATCCAGCAGAGGAGAAAGGTGATTTCAGTCTAAGTGCAGAAAAAAGGCAACTGTATGAGACAGAAAAATTTATTCTCAGGGCTATTGATAGAAACAAGGACATCAAATCATGGCATTTACCTGTGGCTTTACAAAATGTAATTAATTTGTGCTTAGACTCCATCATTGATAATTTAACATTTTCCCTTTGCTACTAATCGTAGAATCACAGAATGATATGGGGTTGGAAGAGATCATCTAGTCTCATGCCAGAGCAGGGTCACCCAGAGCAGGTTGCAAAGGAATGTGTCCAGGTGGGGTTTGAATGTCTCCAGAGAAGGAGACCTCACCACCTCTCTGGGCAGCCTCTTCCAGGGCTCTGCCACCCTCACAGGAAAGAAGTTCCTCCT
The DNA here is from genome assembly GCF_964106895.1 of Numenius arquata. Taxonomy (NCBI): domain Eukaryota; kingdom Metazoa; phylum Chordata; class Aves; order Charadriiformes; family Scolopacidae; genus Numenius; species Numenius arquata. The sequence goes on from NC_133597.1 coordinate 6,814,037, forward strand.
CATGTTTAGGTGAAACTTCCTATGTTCAAGTTTGTGCCTGGTGCCTTTTGTCCTGTCACTGGGCACCACTGAAAAAAGACTGGCCCCATCCTCCTGACACCCACCCCTTAAGTATTTCTAGGCATTGATCAGATCCCCCCTCAGCCTTCTCCAGACTAAAAAGACCCAAGTCCCTCAGCCTTTCCTCAGCAGAGAGATGCTCCAGGCCCCCCACCATCTTTGTAGCCCTCTGCTGTACCCTCTCCAGCAGTTCTCTTTCCTTCTTGAACTGGGGAGCCCAGAACTGGACCCAGTGCTCCAGATGGGGCCTCCCCAGGGCAGAGCAGAGAGGGAGGATGACCTCCCTCCACCTGCTGGCCACTCTCTTCTTGATGCACCCCAGGATTCCATTGGCCTTCTTGGCCACAAGGGCACATTGCTGATTGTCAATTATTGCTGACTGTCATATCTAAATGTTTTCTTGCCCCACATAGCTAGGTCTAATGGAAGGATTTCTGGTTTAACCAACTAAAACATCAGGCAGGTTCTCTACGTTAATCTAGATGCCTACAAAGTAAATTAAGAAAGACTTTGCCAAAGAAGTGTTCGTTCCTTCAGAAAACCAATTGTGGTGCCAAAACAAGTAGACCCTCAGCGGGTGCATATATTTCCTTTACTGTCCATTAGGGGTCAGCTGTACCAGTGGCACAGGCAATTATCTACCATTTAAACAGCTGAAGTTAAATGAGACAAATTTCACACTAAACTACTCACACCAGTGTATCTAATCCACTACATGCCTACGGATTATCCCCATTTTAGATAAATGAAATTAGGGCTTAAGGGAGATAAAAATTCTTGCCACAGATATTTAAGCACATTATTACGCCTTGAAATCAAGTGAAATTTGGACAGTCCGTTTGACAGCAATTTAGAGCCCAAGCATTTGCTCGCAGCCAAAAAGTAAGCCTGGGAGGGACAGTGATATGATGCAGGGTTTCAGGTAAATGTTGTAGCATATTTAGCTTGCATCTGAAATATTATAATAGTATATATATTATTCCTAAGACTTGTTTTAGAGTCACTCTCTATTGGGAAGGATAACGTGGCAGTAAAGTAACAGTAGCAAACAATTACAAAGCCCCCAGCACCCCCTGATCCCGGATGTGGTCTCCAAGTCTGGGTCCTTCTAAAGAAACATCGTCCACAGCCGCTGCAGGTCCCCAGAACATCATGTCTCTGTGTGGCCAGGGACACTGTGTCCTTAGAGACACAGTGAACTCAGAACATCACTCGTGTGAGTCACCAATGAGAACATTTTCCCCTCAAGTTGTTAATTTATTTCAGTTGTTTTTAAGCTGAAGCATTTTGCCCCCAAGAAATACGATTACAGCACACAGTTAAATTTGGCTCCATGAGAAGAATTTTGTTTAACAAAACCAGATAAACAGGCACACAAGGGTCTGCTTTCAGGGTGGGTTAAACACTGTGCATTAACCAAACACATCCTCTCTGGCAAGGGAACACAGTTTATGCTTGAAGGGTGATCAACTCTCAAATCAATTATTTCTTCTAAGAACATTCCTAAATTTTGGGTCAAAATCAGACCCTAGACCTGCCTCTGAACAAAGCAGGCGATCTCTGACTCTGCAGTGCACCAGCCTCTTCCCCCTGAGTCTGAGTAACTCTCAGACTGGGAATTTTCCAAATGTAGGTTGATCCAAATTCCAGTCTGAGCACATCTGTAGTATTTTCCACATCAGTGACTCTTATTCCCTGGGTCTCCCGTTAACATGGCCAATCACAAAGGACAAAACTAACAGGGACGCAGAGCTACTTTGCTTTAAGAGTGGATTTCAGATTCTGATTCTTTAGTCTCAGCATTACCTTTCTGGGGACTAAACATCCAATTGTCCCACTGCTGAAATTTAATTTTTGCTTTTATTCTCACCTAAAAGTCCTATTTGAGATGTTTTTGCAATCCCAGAGTTTGAAAATCACACCCTCAAACCCAATCTGTAACTATGCTACAAATAACTTCATATCTGGCTTAATTATACCTTCTGCATCTCATTTCTTCCTAAATTCCCTACCCACATCACATCCAGAGTCTCCTAAAGCCAATGTACACACGCGTTTGTGTGGACAGACCCTGTTTCATCTTCTAGGAGGCAGAAAGACCTCAAACCCCAGCTGTTCCCCACTAGTTTTCCCAGCGTGTGTCCACAATGAAGTTACCTGCTTCTCTGTGCCTCCACTTGCTCAACTAAGCAGAGGACAATATTAACAGTTGACCGAGTTGAAGTTTACCAAGCAAGCCAAAATGATTATTTTTTGCTGGAATGCTCCTTAGGCAAGAAACTGTTAGTTTCCTCATACACTTACTGGAACTTTTCCCCATCAGCTGAGGGAAAATATGCAAATTATATAACTTTAAACAAGTGTCTTGAGACTTCATCAGAATTTCCTTCTCGCCTGCAGGTATAAGCGAAACCTGCATTACACATAACGTTTATTATTTCTTACTCTCCAGAACACTATCAGCAGAGGGAATGTTCAACTACCTCCGGAAACGCTTTACGAGCCACATCAGAGAACGCAGCCGACGAAGAGCCAGGCTTGTCTCTAAAGATGGACGGTGTAACATAGAGTTTGGCAACGTAGAACAGTCCAGGTTTGTCTTTTTGATTGATATATGGACGACTATCCTGGATCTCAGATGGAGATACAAAATGACTATCTTCATTTCGGCCTTCTTGGGCAGCTGGTTTCTGTTTGGTCTCCTCTGGTACATTGTGGCATACGTACATAAAGACCTCCCAGAATTCAATCCTTCCATAAATCACACCCCTTGTGTTGAGAACATCAACGGCCTGACTTCAGCTTTCCTGTTCTCCTTGGAGACCCAGGTAACCATCGGTTATGGCTTCAGATGTGTCACAGAACAATGTGCCACTGCCATTTTCCTGCTCATCTTCCAGTCTATCCTGGGGGTAATCATCAATTCTTTCATGTGTGGTGCCATCTTGGCCAAGATATCGAGGTCCAAAAACCGAGCTAAGACCATCACCTTCAGCAAGAACGCTGTCATCAGCAAACGTGGTGGGAAGCTCTGTCTCCTTATTCGGGTGGCAAACCTCAGGAAGAGTCTGCTAATTGGGAGTCACATCTATGGAAAGCTTCTGAAGACCACCATCACCCCAGAAGGAGAAACGATCATTTTGGACCAAGTCAACATAGAATTTGTAGTTGATGCTGGCAATGAGAATCTCTTCTTCATTTCCCCATTAACTATTTATCACATCATAGATAAGAACAGCCCGTTCTTCCACATGGCAGCAGAAACCATTCTGCAGCAAGATTTTGAACTGGTGGTGTTTTTAGACGGCACCGTTGAAGCCACTAGTGCTACCTGTCAAGTGAGGACATCCTACATCCCCGAAGAGGTGCTCTGGGGTTATCGCTTTGCTCCCATTGTGTCCAAGACCAAAGAAGGGAAATACAGAGTAGACTTCCAAAACTTCAGCAAGACAGTAGCTGTGGAGACGCCCCACTGTGCCTTCTGCCTCTACAATGAGAAAGAAGCTAAAGCCAAAGAGAAGAAAGGTTACGACAATCCTGGGTTTGTCTTGTCAGAAGTCAGTGAAACCAGTGACACAAAAATGTAGTTCCAGATATTCAGGGACTGTATCTTTTTTTCATAATGAATTCAATCTTGAGAGGATTAATAACTTAGTACAACAAAAAGGAAACACACAAGTTTCTTTTCACAGTAAAACAGCATTTATCTTCTCAAAAGCCTCAAATCAAAGAGGAACAGAATACCAGTGATCTCCAGAACACTATTTAACTACTATATATATATATTTCATAGAATTTATATTTTTATACCTATGGGACATTTAATGAAGCTGCTATGTTGGAGTGTCCAACGCACTTAAGTTCCCAGAGGCAGGCAAGTCTGTTAGAAAGTCTGAAAAGATGGAGAGAAACTTTAGGACACATTCAAGTTACACAGCTATTGGAAAGAGAACACGAAAAGGGGAGACAGAAGGCAAAGCTAAAGAAACCTAAGGAACTTAGAAGCCAAAACCTAAAAAAAAAAAAAAAAAAGAATAAAAGTATGTTTCTGGTTGCCAAAGTCCTCTATGAAGCAGACTCTCTGGCTCCAGAACACTTGAGCACTTTTGAACATTTTGAAACAATTCCCTCCTCTTTGAGGCTGGTGCATCGACAGAAATGGAGCACTAAGGGATGGTACATGCTTAGGAAACTGGAAAAGACAAAGCTTGGGCCATCCTGCTGCATCTAGAACTCTGAAATACAATGTCTCTCCTCTGAAAGGCTTTGAATCCTTTCAGGGAAAAATAGCCCAATGGAAAGGAAAAGTGGAAAAACCAAGAAGTAAAGACCCGCTATGGGAGAAGAGGAATTTTGCAGCTTATTCCTGTCTCACCCTTCAGATCCTCTTCTCTCCCCTTCCCCAGGAGCTGGATAATGGTGAAATCAAGAAACACCTGAAGACAACTGTCCAGAAAGGTGGTGAGTCACAGTGGGGAGATGAAGAACACCTGGCAGAAAAGCAACCCTGTGGGAGAAGAGAGGAAATTCCCATCTCTAGAAGTATCCTTCACAAAACTCCACAATGCAAACACAGATTATCTTTTCCTTTGAAGCACAAAGGTCTTGCTAAAACACAAACACGGCATAAGGGCCTCCCATCAACAGTGGCCTTCAGATTTACCTCCAAACCCTTCCTCTCACCACAGCAAAACCTGTGCCCCTCCAAGAAACAAGTTCTGCTCCAGGGTAGCTAAGCAGCAGTGAACATTTTCCTGGTGTGATTTTTGACATTTAAGTTTCAAATGCAACAAGAAGCTTCGATAACTTTTTGGTGATTTTCCATTTCCTCGCAGCCTTTTTTGTTTCCCAACTAATTCTTTTGTTGAGAGTTCAAGTGGGAGACCAGAGAGAGGTTTCTTGGGAACTCTTCCCAGTGATGTAATTCAGCTCATTTATTTTCAACACTGTGGTAAAATGGAACCATCTTTTTAAAAGCTGCTGAACTGAGCAGATTTAAAAGAAGGGGAGAATTAAGCAGGTCAGATGATGACAAGACAAAGGTATTTTGCAAATGAACGCGAAGTGAGTACAGAAATCAAACTCTGGGAACCAAGAGTGTCCAGGTCTCAGTCCCAGTGTGGTATCAACTCCTTTGTTGGATCAGAACAAATCACTGTAGTATGTATCTCAGATTTGCCATCTTTAACATGGGACATAAAGTACTTACGCTGTACAAAGAACAATGTTATGAACAATTATGTCACTAAAGCACTTTAAAAGCCAATTCTCAACTGTCTCAATCTTTCCTCTCTTCAATGCACCATGGTTACGCCCTCCTTCACTTCAATCAGAAAGGTCAGCACACAAAGTTCTGTGCTCATTACACACCAGAACAACTGAAAATGGCTGCACTAAGGCTAGAGCTATGGAAAGGTAGAACTGCCAGCAAAAAACCTTCAAGGTAATTCACAGATATTGCCCAATATTTTAAGTGTTCTGTTTTTGGAACCTTGCAAAATAACATTGTCAACCATAAAAATGTTTTTACAGTCCAAAGTGACCACAGCCTAAACCACGACAGCATCTGAGCCCCTCTGACTATTAATGCATCTCAGACTGTCTGCTTGGAAGGACAGTTGTTTTATCCTCTGCTCCGAATGGCAACAAAAGCCACACAAACAACGAGCGACTGGGGAGACCTTCGAGCCCCTTCCAGTCCCTCAAGGGGCTCCAGGAAAGCTGGGGAGGGACTCTGGATCAGGGAGGGGAGCCATAGGAGGAGGGGGAAGGGTTTGGCACTGAAAGAGGGGAGATGGAGCCGAGACGTGGGGAAGAACTTCTTTGCTGTGAGGGTGGTGAGAGCCTGGCCCAGGTTGCCCCGAGAAGCTGTGGCTGCCCCATCCCTGGAGGGGTTCAAGGCCAGGTTGGAGGGGGCTTGGAGCAACCTGGTGTGGTGGGAGGTGTCCCTGCCCAGGGCAGGTGGTTGGAACTGGATGGTCTTTAAGGTCCCTTCCAACCCAAACCATTCTACGATTAGTGACCATCCACAGAAATCTAGGAGGGGGAAGGGAAGTGCAACGAAGTCTCAAGAGTCCCAGGCTTGTCTGAACCAAAAGGCTACTCTGCTGCTCAGTCCTTCCGCAGCTGCTGCTGCATTTCCTTTACAGGGTCCTGTACAGTTGCCCTGGGTGTAATTTCCCTCAAAAGCAGCACTGTCAGTATTTGAGGCTCACAAGTTATACCTTTTACCACTGGGGGAAGAGATGTGCTAAGATGCCCTTAATAGAAGTAGAAATCGTCACTGCACAAAAAAAAAGCAAGGCAATAGGAAATCCATTTAAAAGGTCAAACCCAGCTATGCGACGGGGAGACAGGAAAGAGTCTGGTTTTCTTTAAGCAAAGCTGATTTGGGATGTTAGTGCTGGGGGAGAAAAGCAATCCTCGGTGCACTACTACGGTGCCTGTCCAAGAGCAGGTGTACATCCTCCAAAGTTTAAGGGTCCCTAAACAATGCACTTTCAGGCACTGCCCTTGGAAAACCATCTCAAAACCCCAAGCCTGTTAAGTTCACACAACTTTTCTGAGCTCTTACCCTGTGTCTCTAGAGCACAAGCGGGAGGGGGCGTTATTCCATGTCTGGAGGTGCACCACAACTCAAAGAGAAGGCACTTGGTCTCGCTATAGGGACACCAACCCACTGTTCAGTCTATTCTAACAGTCACAACTCCAAAGCCAGCCGTGTGCCCACAGTAAGGGAGGATGATTGTATTCTTATGCGTGTTTTGGTGTTACAGAGGGGATCTGGCTGATGAACAAACAGAGGAGATACGAGGGGGACATAGCCAAAGTTGACAGGGCCATGGCTGAACTATGAAACTTAGAAGGCAACCATACTGGGACCTAAATGGGAATCTAGGAATGAAACCCTCCTCCCATGAGCTTGTTGCTGATTGTCACTTCAGGAAACGCCTGCCAGTCCCCTCCTGCCAGCGGTGGCCCAGGCAGGAGATAGAGCCGCAGCCAGGGCCCAGCAGCTGGAGAACAATGAGTGGAATTTCCTCTTTCTGTCCGGAGAGAGCTGTTTGTCACCAGGGAGATAAGGGCCCAGCGCAGGGGAAAAAGGGTTATCGGGAGACACGCGGCACGCAGTGCCACTCAGGACAGACTCCATAGGAAGTCTATTTTGGGGGCTGTCACCCCTACTGCCATTAAAAGAAAGTTCAGTTAAGAGGATGAAAATAAATTTAATCTTGCTGAGCAGAAGTGGCTGGAGGGAACCACAGACCCGATACTGGAAAACAAAGACTGGTTTCTTTACCCATGACACTGTTTCATTTTTACATCTCCCGAGCACTCTCCTTGAGCCTTATGGTGCTCTTCTCCTTCCCTGTCCTCCCAGTCTGCAGGAGGCCCATCCTGTCCCAGCAACAATTAGTCCCTTCCAAAGCGGAAGGTGCTGTGGGGACCAACAGCCTGGTCAATAGAGAGCAAAGGACGGAAGAGAAAGTCCTGTCTCTTCAGGAGCAGAAATCAGACCCTGTACTTATTGCTGGGTTTAGCTGTGAAAGTGTTAGCCAAGCAGCGAGGCTTGGGAATAATGTGTCTGCACTAAACTTAATTTATCTTCTCATTTCACAAACAACATGTTTCTTCTACTGTATTTATTTTAAACATTCATTCAAGCTGTGCATAATATTTCAATCATTTTGAAATAGATTTACCCTCCTGCTGGCAAATGAATAAGGCATCCTGCTGACTGCTGGAGAAAGGGCCATGAATTAAAATAACTGCTTTTAGTAAACTGACACGTGCTAGTTAGCTGCCTCTGCACACTCTTTGGTAGTGACTGGTGAAAAGAGACCCCTAAATAATCATAATAATAATAAAAAAACCCAAACCCTGGCAAGCTGGTTTGATACCCGTACTGACTCGTGCTGTTGGAATGCAGCAGACCACTGCTAACCAGCTCGCAGCAACTGCCTGGGTAACTTCTGCGTGTGCTCGCTCCCTTGTAAACTCGGCTGCTCACCCATAAACAAGTCGGCAGCGCAGAGCCCCGACACGAGGGAGAGCAGCCGAGGTGTCACATCCTCCTCCCTCTCCCCAGGCAGCAGGCCCAGGTGGTTAGACTCCTTCGAGTTCAGCTGGGAAGAGCCTTTATTTGCCCTTCCTTTTTATTTTAACCCCTTCAATTCACCCCCGCCTTGAACTGTCACGGTGCTGGCCCAATTCCTGTTCCCCACACAAGCAGGGAGAAACCACAGCAAGGGAGGGATGAGTAGATTCCCCCCTGCAGGCAGAGACGGGGGAAGCCAAGCAAGTTCCTAAACCCTCTGGTGAATCTGTGCCTACAGCTTCTTGCTGCAGCCCAGGGAACCTCTGCGACAACACCATCACTGGCCCTAAATCACATAAATCCCTGTGACAATGTCAATGGAACAAGAGTGAGGAAGGCTAAAGCCCTCTCTCCGTGGCTGCTGGAATACACGATATGTTTCCTGAGGCCAAGCTGACATTCCTGTGGTGGAAGCATCTGCCTGGGGAAGCTTACGATGAACAAACTCACTGCCGCACGAGACAGACATAAATTCTCCCTGCTCTGGGAGGCTGGAACCGAGACGGTCTCACCCCACATCTCAATTTGCACGCTGCTAGCCGAATTTAAGGGCGGAAAGTGTTGAAGCCCTTGCTCTCCTGGGTGTGCGCATCCCAAGCAAGCTCTGCAGAGACAACGTTACCGCGTTGTTCTGTTCTGACAACCCACCAGAGGCAGGCTGGGGTGCTGGAGACCACGCAGGGTCTGTCAGAGGGATGCGAGCGATGCCCTAAGTGTCTTCTGTCTTGCTGCCGCTGGATGGCAGCCCTTACCTCCAGATCAACCCCATTTCCACACCGGCAGCAGCCCTGAACTCCGCATCGGCAGCACGGCAAGCTCCACCGTGCGAACACCGTCTTGAAAGCCCAAAAAGCAAGAATTTATTGGGACTGTTCCTTATTTTATTACACAAAGTTTAATGCATTTAGGGACTTATTTTTGGCATGAGCCCCGCTCGCTGGATATATTTAGCCACTTCACAGAAGTGTTGGGAGACTTAATTCACTGCAATGAATTCAGAGGTGATGTGTAAGTGGAGGGTCGGGGGCTGTAAACATCACGTCTGCAGCGGCATCTAAAGCACCCTCAACAGAGCCTGCAGGAGGTGGGGGGGTTCGTAACAGCCAGACTGGGTCTGGGGAGACCTATATTCCATTGGCAACTCTGTTCCGTAACTTCCAGCAAGTCACCTCTCACAGCTTAGAGCCTCAGTTTCCCCAGCTGTTAAAAAAAGCAACAGCAGAGGCCACCTCGGGAAGGCTTTGAGTCCCAGCTCTAGGGGAGTTTGGCAATGGTGCCCAAAAGTGCCTGTGCAGCCCCCCTCTCATCTGGAAACGTTCCTGGCATGTCACAGAGCTTACAAAAACTCACACAAAAGACTCACTGCCACCATAGCAGTGTTTGTAAAACCTTTCTATCACTTGACAGCATCTAAAAGTCCAAATTACATCCTTTTATGCGCCTGTGCGGGAGTTTTTCAAACACCACCAAAGGATCCTGAGCCCATTAATCCCTACAGGGCTACTCCTCCGGAGCACGAAGAGGGCAGACACCCAGCCCAGAGCCTCATGAGGTTTCCTCACATTCCCAACCCCAGGCAGGCTGTGCCCTGAAGGCTTTGAGGGTGACAGAAAACCTAAGGATGGGGTTCAGGTTATTACAGGCACCATCTCCCAATACTCACAGCACAACCCCTTCCCACAGCCACACAGAGATGCTTGGAAAACAGACCTTGTGCTCCCCGGGGGCTGGAGATGCTGCTCATCCCCAGGTGTGATATGCCAGCAGCGGCCAGCACAGAAGAGGCTCCTTTGGCTTCCACACAGGGCTTTGCAGCAGCAGGGAAGGTAAAGCAGATCCAGCATCAGACTTTACAGCTCCAGGAGACAGAAAGTTAACGAAAAGCCAAAGCAAATAACAAGTTTGCAGCAGTTCCTGGAAAGGAAGAAGCAAGCTCTTGTGTTGAAATAGCCATACATCAAACTGCCAGAGTCCCTGGGTTGTTCCTCCTCCTCCTCCTCTAGCAACTACAACTTAAAATAAGAAATACAGATCTTCATCCTTTTCTGCTTACTAGGCCCTCTCCTCCAAGGAAATCTCCCCAGGCAAAAAAAACTCTCCTACTGCTTTGCTGCAGCTATTTGTAGTGACTGGAGCAGTTCAGGTGCAAACACTTGGCTGTGCCATCACGGACACCCCTGCCTGCCTGGGGCCTCGTTAGGGCAGCTCCTTCCCCCGCGCAGGTGCAGAGTTAATTGCGGGTATTGCTATGGTGGCCTCAAAGCTGCTTTTTTTTTCCTTGCATTTCTCTTTAGTGAGTTTAGTATAGGGGTCCATTTGCTACTCTTCGAGCCCGAAGAGCTGAATTTTGCCACGGATCTCCAATTCTCTTCTGGTATGATAGAAGAATCTGAGCTTTATGTGTTCTTTAGATGAAAAAATCCAAATACACAAGCTAAATTATGTGTTATGTGACATTCTTTGTATGACCTTAGTTGAGGGTCTCTTAATTCTTTTCTAATATGATAGGAAAGTCTGAGCTTTATTTGCAGGGAGTTCTGCTTTTACAGATGAAAATCATAATGCATATGTTACACTAGGTATTGTGTAAAAGTATACAAATAGGCTCTTTGAAGTGAATTTATGAACCCCAGCCCCCGATGTGCTTCTAGACTACGGCTCTAATTAACACCAAATGCAGCAACACTCAGTGTGATGTGGGAGAACCTACTTTGTTAGGAAGCGGGCTGAAGTCTAAGAAACTAATTTCACAGAGGTCATTAAAAATACTGTATGAGCCCAGCAAAGCAGCCTGTAAAAAATCTATTATTGTAATAGTATAATAAAGTGAAGCTGGCTTCTTTAACCCAGAATTTACAGCCCGATGGCTCTTTTCTCCTGACAGTAAGGGTGGGAAACAGCAGCTGGGTTCATCAGTGCTTTTATGAGAAAGCTTCAGGCACAGCCATTTACCGTCCTTGTGAACAGTGAGAATGCACATGAAATATTGCCGGGTAAGTCCAGCCTCATACCAAATATTGGCACCAACAGAGGTTATGGCAAATTTCCCATGTAGTTAACGTCTCATTAGGACCGGAGTACTCTTGTGGGGCGGTAGTATGAGAAATACTTCCTTCTCTTTGCTAACGGGAAGCACGGGGAAACCCCTCGCTCTTGCAGCAGTAATAGGTGCAGGTTAGAAATCTGCCGTTGTTTGGAAATTCATCCTTAGGGTTGAAATACAATTCTCAGGTATATAAAAGCAATAAGACACTTGTGATTGCAGGGATGAGTTCTGGCACAGGAGAATTATAGAGAGGAGTAATCTCTGATGCTTGACACAGGAAGGATTTGGCATCTTCTAACTTAGCTTAAGCTGGGAGCTCCATCCTCTCGACTCCAAGCAGTGACTCAGTGGGGATAAAAAGCCTTCTTCAAAATATAGTTGAAATCAGGCCCTAAACTTGATACCTGTGATTAAGCAGGAAGAATACCTTCCTGTTCTCCCTGCCTCTGGTATGCAAACACTGAGGCAGGTACATCTCAAATGGAAACAGGCTGTCCTGGGTCATCCCTCCCAGTAAAGGAGCTGGAGCTCAGAGACTGTAAAGCCATCACTGATTCTACTTAACATACAACCTATTTATAGAAGGTGAAATGTAAAGCTAATTCTAGTTTGGCATATTTAAGCTGGGTTCCATTGTGTTTGCAGTTGGACAGTAGAACAGAAATACTGGGTGAATACTAGATCTCTAGAAATTAATAGCTAATTTACCACTTTCACTTGATTTCAGTGGGTTTCCTGGTGAGGTTTGAATTCTGAACTTCGCTGCAGAGAAGATTTTCTGCTCTCGCTGTTGACTCACAGCTCACAACCATGTGATCCCAACCATCTGTTTGGTAAACTTTCTCATTTAAGCCTGAAATACTAGAATTCCATCTGCCTTGTCCTCCTGGGAAAAGCAAAAAGTAGCATTAATACTATCAAATGCCTTGTTTATTTTCTCCCAGTGCATCCCAGAAACTCGGGTTGGGAGGGCAGATCCCCCTGATATCTCCCCTAGAGCTTCCAACCTGGCAAGGTCAGGCTGATATCAGGGGGTACAAATGGGCTACGTTGATCTGTATGCGATTACTTGTTCTTTACCTGAGGAATGGAAACTATTAAAATCTTATGAAAATACTAAAAGGTGCCTGGGAAGCACCCCGCCAGTCTGAGCTGGCTCGCACACTGCTGTGAGGTCTCTGTATTCCAACATCCCTTTATTCCATGAGAACGCAGGCTGCAGTGGGCGGCAAATTCTACCTAAAGCTAAATATTAGCAAATACTAGCAAAGGTTAATTATCAGTAAGTACTCTGAGGAGAAGGAGGAATGCAGACAGAGAGGATCTCAGCTGTGGGTGCTGCTGATCACCTCCCATCTCAGTCTGGGCTCCTCTGAGATGCTGCAAGTTGGACAGCTGGAAACAGATACTTCTGAAATCGTTGGTTGCTTTCAAAAGCCTTTTTTTCACCAAGAATCCTGCTGGCCAAATTTTGCTATCAAAGACATCTTTGCACCCTGACAAACTTCAGATTCTGCCTTTATAATATAGTTGAAATCAGGTTCTAATCTTGATATAAAGAGTAATTAAGCCGTAAGACTACCTGATGTTCCCCCTTTCTCTGATACGCAGACACTGAGGCGGGTACATCTCGCTGCACGTTTTTGGGAAATCTCAGTCTTCCCCTTTTCCTATGACTGGCAACCGGGCAGGAGCGCTGGATTAAAAGAAAATATTTGATATTTCTAGTGACGACGCAGAGCCAGCATGAACCTGGGATTGCACTAAAGTGAAAAACAACAGAGAGAAGCAAAAAAACCACTGGCTCTTATGACTAAACTGAGCAACTATGGCTGAATACACGAAGGGAACAGCCCTGTGGTGGCTGCACACACCAACGCAGCTCTTTTTCAGAACCCGGGGTTGCTAATCAAGGCGGTGAAAGCTATTGTACTAGAAACCCAACAACAAAAGGTTGTGTGGGGAGGAAGGAAATGGTGTAGTTGTGCAGTTATGTATTTCTAAGGGTTTATCAAATCGGCAGCGAGATCAAGCTATCTCTCAGGACCACCGTGTGTCTGCAAAAATACAGGAAGTGCCTTTGCCTGACCTTTACACACAATCAGAAGATTCCTTGGCAGCGCTTGTTTGTGCAGCCTCTCACTCCACCTCACGAATGCTCTGGCTTTCCCTGGCTGCAGGGCCAGGTGAGAAAGAGGAGCAGCAGGCAGGATGGTAACACCCACAGCACCGCACACACTCTGCCAGTGACTTCCTGAGCGCCCTGAAGAGCAAAGAGACGGAGATGTCTATTAGGTCGGTTACGGCTCCCACCGGGACTCGGCTCGGGGCTGGGACCCCAGCGCTGGGGCAGGGACAAGGCTCTGTCCCCAGCTCTGCCACCGTCCCCGTGCCAGACACTTCACCCCCCCAGCTCTGGCTGCTCTGCCGCCTTCTCTCTCTCTCTCTCTCTCCATGGACAAAAGATGGAGCCGAGGTTTCTGATTTAGACACTTCAGTAACTAAATTAGGTCTGACAAACACTGGCTCCAAATTTTCCAGAATAAAAAGTCCATATTGTTTTATAGTGATAAGGATTATGATTGGCCACTACTATGGAACTGCTTTGTTTTCCTTTTTAGCTAAATTGAATTTAGAGGCAGAGTTCATGCTTCATCTGCAGGTATGAGACGGGAGGGAGAGAGTGGGACCATATGATGCCTCAGAGAAGAAAACCACCATTTATTTTGTCACATTTTTTTACATCATCCTCTTCATACAACAGTTTCATTGTAACACTTAATACATTTCTTAAAAAACACCAAGATTACTTGCAAAATTATATATATTTTAATATCCAAAAAGTACATTGCATATATATAGTAGCAAAAGCCCCATTTCCGTGGGTAATTTCTTCATACTTAAATTTTGCGATTATTGCAGTAATGTTACTTATAAACATCCCGAAAGCACTAAGACCTAAACTGATTAGCTTGATCTTATTTTTTCCATTTCGTTAAATAATGGCATCAGTGCTTCTGTTTAAAGTTATGAGCAGACTGGAATGTTCTGGTTTCAGGCTCTCGTCCTGCAATCAGATGCACACGGACCAACTCTCGCACCCGCCCAGAGTCCCAGAGGTTATGTCTAGACCAGATATTTGTGATGCTGTTAATTGGCTGCCACTTAATCCAAGTTAATTAATAGGCTGTACATGTACGTCTCAGCCCCCCCCTATAGACATCTGCTCTAAAACCCAAATGCTTGTGGTTTACCCCTCTGTTTACAGCACCAAACCACCATTTGTGGATCATCAAATTAACATGTGCAAAATTAGAGATGGCTGAGAATTTCTGAAGGTTTAAAATTTAAATGAAAACCCCAAGAGAAAGGTTTCGAAAAGATGTTACGAGAAGTATTTGATAATTTTCACGATGAAGTGGTTAAGAACTTTCCCAAGTTCAAAGTTTTGGTGAAAAATGATCACAAAATATTCAAATAGTTGCTTTAAAATGCTGGTGCATGTTTTCAATCAGCTCCGACGCAAACATGTTGGCTCAGTGGAGTTAATTTGCAGACAGCTACGACAAGGGTAATACAAGAAAAAACTCTGCTCTAGACAAACCCAGGGAAAGCTGGAAGATTTCTGGCTACTTCGGGGGTCAATTATGGATCCAATTGCAGGACCAAGGCTGTCTCCAACAGATACATTACTCATGTCTTATTTTTTAAATTTTTTTAGCAAAAAGTACAAAGCTGCAGCCCAAATGTACAGATTGAGAAGATGTACAAATTACATTAAAAAAAAAAAAAAAACAAAAACAACCCACAAACAACTGAGCTGATAGTAAAAAACAAACCTGCATTTGTGACCGAGGTCAACTCGTTTTATTTAATCTTTCTTTTAAAACTGTGTGATATAGGGAAAAATAACTCTGCATAATTTATACAGTAATTTGCCTTCTGATTTGTTGACCACTTTGGATGACGGTCTGACAAACGCACAGCGTTCGCGAATCGGTAGCATTTAGCGCTCCCTGGAGCTCCAGCGGAGCTCAGGGCCTGCTGTCATTTATTTTACTTCACTTTTGCTTTCAAGGAATGTCTGTGCTTGACGTTAGGTTACTTTTTGTTCTGGTTTCTGATGCTTCTGGAGATAATACAGAGTCTAATGAAGTTGTACACTCTAGAAAAGTTCCTTCAATGCCCTTTACTTTTTAAAATATACATGTACATATATATATATGAATATATATATATTTAATTTCCAGTTGGGAGAAAATCCTCATCTGCCTTAAAGCTAAGATTCCAGTTGCGGTCCCCTGCAGCCCAACGTCCTCCACTTGATGGTCAAATTGCCTACCCCCTCCACAGTGAGAAAAACATGCATGTAGTCATCTTTTCCTATGACCCACCATTGGATCTATGTCTTGTCAAAAGCCTTTGAATCCTTAAAAACTTCTCTCATCAAAAAACTAATAATCATTCCAGGTAATGGTGAACAATCTTCATCGTCAATTCCTACAGAGGACATAAGCATTAAAACCCAAAGAAAATGCAGAGTACTGGCCTGAAGAAGCATCCATCTCTCAGTACAAGACACAAGAGGCAAAGTTACGAAAGTAAAAGGTTTGATCCAGGAATAACCAATATCCAGTTTTAATTCTTCCCCAGAAAGGCCACAATTATCCGTTAAGGCTGCCCCGAAAAAACCATAAAAATCCCAGAAGTAAAGAAAAAGTCCAACCAGACTGATAAAGGCCACTTGAAGATAAAAGCATCTAGTAATAGCTGCCCAAGTGTGGTGATACGTGGGCGTTGGGATGGCGAGGGACATTGGGGTTCGGATAAATGCTTCCTGCAGGGGAGGTCCAATAAGGTGAAGCTGCTCCAAAGAAACTGGATGACGTGACAGGCATAGAAGAAGGGTGCGGGGGTACAAAGTTCACCTTCTGCTGGTGGGCATGGTAAGACGGCATGTAGGAGAGATCCGATGGATACTTGTACATGGACGACTCAGTGGGATGAGGCTGAAGAGCCTGGGCAATGCCGTGAAAGTCAAATTTGTAGGCATACCTTTTGCCATGCACTTTGGTCATAATGTTCTTATCATAGTAGTATCGGAGGGCTCGGCTCAGCTTGTCGTAATTCATGTTGGGCTTGCTTTTGCGTTCTCCCCAGCGCCGCGCCACTTCGTCAGGGTCCGTCATCTTGAACTCCCCATTGGTCCCTTCCCACGTGATACAGCTGGCATTGGAACTGTCCGAGAGCAGCTCCAGGAGGAACTGCCACAGTTGGATCTGCCCGCTCCCTGTGAGAAGCAAGCCAAAGAGGAAAGGAAATGACATTGTGTTTCCTGCTTAAAAGCAAAGACAAAGGCAGGAAACAGAAGGACTATCTCGATCTTTACTGGGAACTGCTCCTTCAAGCCTTAGAAAGTCTTATGTAGGAATGGATAAACTGTTCCCAGCAAACAAGTTAGTCAATCCTTTGTTCTGCTCATGAGTTTGAGGTCAGATTAGATTTCATAATGGTCGCCTTTGGCCTTAAAATCTTCGGGCTATTCATAAACAGGCCTTTTCCCGAGCATACTGTTCTGCAAAATTTTTCACTGAACAGTTAACACAGTATATTGCAACTCTTAATTTCTTACTGTTTACCACGGATATTGTTTTGGATACCTACAGTTGTCTTTCCAGTTGGTGATCTGAGTTTCGTAAGGTTATTTCTTCCCCAGACTAGATGACTCCTACTTTTACTCGGTTATACTAATAGTAAAGAGGATGTTTCCTTACATGTATACAAGTTTGTTCAATGTATACAAGTTTGTTCAGCTCAAGCAAGATTTACTCCAGGTCTTATTCCCCAAAGTCGGGGGCTGTTTTCGGCAGATAACCCTCCAGGGACAGTTACTAAGCTGGGACTTTTGGAGATGTTTTGTGCCTTCCATTCAGCTAATCCATCACAGACAGTGGAAAACCAACCTGTGCTGCAAATCTGAGAGAGCAGCATTGAAGTCCCCTATAAAGCTCTTCTTAGGGAATGCTGGTTTGGGGTAAGAACATTCAGGAGAGTGATTTCATCCTGACAAAGATGATGCTGCACCACTTTCCTCACTTTTCTGGAAGGACTTTGTGCAAAAGCACTTGTGGGAGCACAGCTGCTAAGGTCTCTCACAGCCTGTCCCTCCCTGTGTTAGAGGACAAACCTACTCATCCAGTAAGGACTGGAGTAGCAGATCAGAAGGAAAGCGAACGCCCTTGATAACAGTGGGCTGAAATGTAAAGATGAACTCACCTGGATTGGCAAGACGGCTACTAGTGGGCCCCAGGATTTGATAGGGATCTAAAAAAAACACCAACAAAGCTATTTTAAAAAAACGCTTCATCAAAAAGAAACAACAGTTCATTGTTTTTTGTTCTGGAAACCAGTTCAAATTTTCACTTTCTTTACTCATACTGCCTCTTCTCTTAGTGCCTGGAACAGACTCGATGTGTTCCTTCTTTCTTTTTTAGCAAACAACCACCAATTATTTATGGAATCCGAAATGGCACGGTGATTCTGGCACTGGTTTCAGACTTGCGGGCTTTCAAAGATTGTAATCTCTTTGGACATACCCTGCACTTACGTGTCGACAAGAAAACATGAAATGGGAAAAAAGAAGTGTGGGATAGTAGAACAGTAACAAATCAGGAGCATTTATATTTCTCCTAATAAAAGGAGCGGGATAGCAGATGAGATTTTCAAATTCACTTGCCCAGCCTGCTTCTCTCTGCGGTCAATGAAACGTTCACCCAACTCTCCCCTCCTGAAACAAGCAGCGCCTCAGACAAACAGGAGTAACAAGGGGTTTGTCACTGGCTCCAATGAGGCTGAGTGTTTCTTGAAAACCCCACAGAGCATTTATTAGGAATGAATTCCTTCCCTTTTTGTGGGGCCTCCTCAGCCCTAATCTCTACACTTCTCCTTTGCTTCTCGCTGGTTTTGGTGATTTGGATCTATAGCATTTGCTCGTGGATTGAACCAGTGCCAAAAGAACCAACCCCCTGAAAAAAAAAGAAAGGGATAGAAAGCAGCTGTGCGAAGCGGCCAAGGTGGGATTTAGCTTTTCAAAGGCCCCTTGGGAAAGCAGCAGGAAACACTACTGCTCCCTGCCCAACAGGGTTTGCTTTTCTTATTTGGTTTTCTTTGAGGCAGGGGAAGCCCCCTTGGTTCTGTTTGGAGATGCTGTAGCAGAGGGGAAGGGGTAACGCAGACACTGCGCAGCACCCACAGCTCTGTGCCCCTCGCTGCCATAGGTGACCTGTGACACGGCGCGGCGTGATGCCTCAAAGGAGGTGCGGGCAATGCTTGGGCGCTGCACATGACTCAGGGACGTGAAACAGGGACGTTTCTATCAAATGGGGAAGGACACGGCAGTAAAATAGAAACGGTTTGGAACAATCGCTGTCACCGCTCGGTCAGAGTTGACTCATTATTCCGAGACTTCCCTGTAAGGCTCTGCCTGTTTGTCCTGTGCCTGTGGTTGGTGCTGCTCGACATGTTTATTCACCCAATCTAGTACAAGTCTAATTAATTAGCAAAAGCAGGGGGACAAAATCACCCTTACCTGGCTGGGGCCGTTGCTGTTCTGTTGTCTTGTTCACATTTTGCGTCCCTGCAACGGGAGGGCCTGTAACAACAGAGAAAGATGTGATATGTACTAGAAGAGAAGAGGAGGAATGAGCAGAGAACAAGGCAAGTACAAGATACATTGGACAGGAATAACGGCCACTTGGATGGGAAAAGTTTTTTGATCCTAAGAGCTGATAGTTTTGAAACGGCACTATAAAATCATGAGATTTCACTAGAAATCAAAAGTTTCACTGTGAAAGGAAAACATGCAGATGAGGCAAGAAAAATATAATGCAGGTACTGTATTAATTTTCTGTCTTTTATTGTAACGTAACTTCCTTTCTAGTTTACATCCGTGTTTTGAACAGAAATTGGGATTTTTTAAAAGGTATAAATTCTGAGCTTCTTTCATGTTGGAACTTTTTTCAATATTTTTTGGAAATGGGACTTCTGGTTTTTAAACCAACCTTTTTATTCCAAAAAGTTTTGGTTTTATCGAATCAAACATTTTGTTGAAAATATCATGGCTATTCCTGTAAATCGCTTCAATACTAACATCTGATCCTCCTCTTCGTATCATTTCTCCTAACAGAAAACTTGGAGAACATTCAGGGTGCGTGTAGCTCAGAAAGCGGCAAAGCCAAGGAAGTACAAGCCGAGAGGCAGGTTCTGTCACATCTATTTGCACCTGGTAGTGTCTTGTTGAGAATAAAATGTGCTCATCTTTGCACTGCCCCACAGGAACATGGCCCCACAGTGGAAGCAGGGGGGAGTGTGGCTGGGAATCAGCTGGTTGTTGGCCAAGATACGGTCTTTAGGGACAGGGAACCGGTACTTCTAAGGAGATGACACCTGGAACGTGCTGTGAATTCAGAGACAATGTAAAACCAGTAAGAAACACGAAGAGTTGGTTGAGCAGGGCTCATGCTGTAGGGGCCCCAGCTGCCTGCTGGACTCTGTGTAGAATCTCACTTTCTGAAAAGTAGTCAGAAACTCTCAGAATCTGCCCAAGCTCTCTGTATCTGTCCCTAAAAAAATGACACTGGATTATAGGCAGGTGGTTGACAGGGAGTCTATGTTTGTGCGCAGGATCTGCTCCTGGCCCCTTAATCGAATCCTGAAAGTATTAGAGGTTCGTGCTGTCATCTTCAACACACAATTCAATAATAAAAATACTGGTGTCAATTTCTATTTCTTGTAATACCATAATTCTAGCTCTTCTCTTACTGACTATCCCCAAATCTTCTGCCTTTCCGATGCTCCTAACATGAGCTAGCCATGACTGTCTCCTCCCACAGTCTCATTGTGATCTTCCGTTGCAGAATTTGTGGCTCCCACTGGGACAACTTACTTTTGGTGAGGCCAGAATTCCCATTACTGCCCCATCCTGCTCTCCTGACTGCATCATGGGAGGGATCTAACAACAAAAGGCAACAGGCACAGAGGGGTTGAAATCAACTCTTCTCAGAGAAAACTTGCAAGAATCTTGCTTTGTATCTTGGTCCCAATGGCTCAGTATTAGGCAGATATTATTTTTCCTTTCCTGTATCTCCTGTGCTCCCTGGGCCCTCTCACAAAGGCGACAGGGAGTAAATACAGAGGTTGGGACTCAATTTTTGGACAATACTTGAGCCTGGCACCTTCTGAACATCAAGTCGATAGTGCGACTCATCCCCTCCAAAAGGAGACCCCCTTTCCCTCATCCCAAGATGACCGAAGGCCACGGGCAGAAAAGGAGGATGAGACGAACCCTTTTGTGATTTCACAGAAAATAAATGGTAACTTTAAAACCCAGGGAGGCCAAGGACTCGACAGGCACAGTAAGGAGGTTATTTCAAGGAGGGAGAAAAGGGGGAAAAGCACCCTCTCCAGTGCAATTCAAAACGCAGCCCTGGCCTTGCCACTGGGAAGGAGTGAGCACCGCCTCGTGCCCTCTTGGGCTGCAGCTCCCTGCGGAAACATCCCAGGCACTCACACATTCCTCCCGGCGCTGGGAAAGCCGCTGCAGCTTTGAAATTACAGCCTTCTAGTTATTGGCATGAAAAGGAAAACAGAGAAGGGACGGGAGAGGGAAGGGGAGGGGAAGAGAGGGAGAGAGAGAGGAGGAGGGAAGAGAGGGGAAGGGGAGAAAACAGAGCTCATGTAATCTGCCTGTTTTTATTTTTATTTTAATTATTTGTTTTTTCCCTTTTTACTAGAAACCGCAAACCCCACTGCAAATAGATCAGACTGAAAAACAAACCGCTACGGTTTCAGGCTGGTACAAAGCGTGCAACGGGACATCTCTGGGAGAGGGAGGTGGCAGCCCCAGCCGTGCTGTCCCCGCTCCCGTGGCAGGGCTGGAACTGGCCCCAGCCTGGTGCTGCCGGGGAGTTTTATCCCCAAGCTTGGTTCCCAGCGGCTGTCTGTGTTTTAAATAATCTGCTGGTTGCACGGGTGGCATTTTCCTTGTTGGAAACGCATCGTGCAGATCCTAACGTCATCCTGGGGCTGCTGTGCTATCAGGGAGTGAAATCAGGAGAGCAGAGACAGGCTCTGAAAGAACCACTGGCTTTTCCCATGTCCTCTTTGCAGCCAGCCTCTGACTTTCATTTCTCCCTTGGGATATCCTTCCGAAGTATCGCAACTAGAGCTATTAGAG
The DNA here is from genome assembly GCF_964106895.1 of Numenius arquata. Lineage (NCBI taxonomy): Eukaryota > Metazoa > Chordata > Aves > Charadriiformes > Scolopacidae > Numenius > Numenius arquata. The sequence goes on from NC_133597.1 coordinate 6,835,475, forward strand.
CAGTGTTTTGGGAAGTATTTTGAAAAAAACATGAGTTCTCTATTGAGAGAGAAAGGGAAAACCTCAGAAATTTCCACCGATTGAGCCGCTAACAAACATTTCGATTAGCTCCATCAGAAACAGTTTCACCATTGTGTAACTTCAATGGAAATGCTACCGGCAGGGAGATCCTGTTAAAAAGGAAGGTAGCAATTCTTTCTCCAACAGAAGAATTCTTTTCAAATTGGGGAAAAAATTCCTTTCCAAAAAGTAGCAGAGTTCATTGCAAATTTTCAAGTTTCTCTGATCCTTTTTGGGTCAGAAAATTGACTGAAGTGAATCAACTGCTGTGAATGGGTTGGTTGATTAAGAGGCATCAGCATGTTTTGAGTAAACAAATAGGCCTTCATCTGGAGAGATGATCCTCCTCCTTCTCCTCCTCCTCCTCCTCCAGATGGAGAAACTCTATCACAGAGGAGGACCCTGCTTTGCTCAAGGTGTCACAGCAAGGGTGTAAAATGCATCTCCTGAGGGTTGTTTAACCAGTAAGTGACACTATTACCACCGGACATGCTGACCAGGTGTGTCTTGCTGTGGCTTCTTGGGCTTTATGGGATCAAGGCTTGGTTCTCCAGACAAATTTGGCTAAGCCTGGTCAAAATTATCATTCAAAACCTCTCTGGGTTTCCTTGTAATGTACATTTTAGGTTGTAAAATGCCAGCTTGGAAGGATGGTGTGCAGGTGCCAGAGACCATGTTTAATCCAGGTTTGGGGTACCTGAAATGAGTCCCTTTGCCTCAGTTTTCCCTATGGATTAAGGAGTAAAGTGTGGGCGTATATAGGGGGGATGAGACTTACACCTGAGTGTGATTTTCCAGTGCTAAGAAGGGTTAAATGCAAGTTCGCCATGAAGGCCCTGCTGCTGAAATGTCTTCTCTCAGCTCCTGCAAGTTTCCAACTCTTTCTCTCCCTACCAAAAAAAAAAGTCCAAATCCACTAAGCCATTTTTGTTTTGTTTTCACAAAAAATCCGTGCAACGTGAAAGAACCACACCAGCCCTCCCGGCTTCCAGGCCCAGACTCTAAAGCTGAACGTGTTTAAAACAAAATGGAAAAGGCAGAGCCAGGGAACCCATCCAGAGACTCGAGTTTCTGCAAAAACAATACCGTTCCCAGGACCTGACGCCCAGTGGCTCGGAGACATCCTACAGAACTCCCGCCAGACGGTTAGTTACAGGGAGAGTCTTATCTGTCATTAAACCTGCTTGGATTTTACACCAAAACTTGCCAGTCTGTGGAAATTCAATTAAAAGACTTGGACTGAGATCTTCTTCTGGTGTAAATCAGCAAATGGCTACAGTGAAGTCAGGGGCAAATTTATACCAGCTTGGGATCAGGTCCCCGAGTCTGTTTTAGACTTAAAAGGCCCAGTGGAACAACAGCCCTATGACAAATGTGTGTTCAATACAAAATGGAATTAAAGAGCAGAAAATAAATCATAGATGCTTTCAAGAAATGTCATTCTGCAGCTGTCTGGTTTATGTCCAGAAATTCCCCAGGATGAATGCGTACTCTATTATGAGTAAGGTAAAGGATATTAATAATGCTTTGCACTTTCACAGCACCTTTCAACTAAGGATCTCACAGCTTTGCAAACATTCACACTCACAGCGCGCCTGGGAAGAAGGTTAAAAATAATTTTATTTATTTACATGCATAAATGCACTTTCCTCAGGCTTTAGCTGCCTTTTCCAGATGAAGTGGCTTTCCCAGAAATCAGGCTGTGAGGAACAGACTGCGTAGCGTTGGTCTCTGGACGCTTTCTAACCTTAGTCTATATTTTCTCACCCCAAATCTCCCTCGGCTCCTACCTCGCCACCCTCTGTGCCATTTGGAAGTTCTCATTCTCTGCTGTGCAACTCTCATTTCAAAGTCTATTGATCCCTATGGAATTAGATGTAAATCAGAAATAATGCCGCAGTGAAACAGCCTGTGAGGCTACACAGAGGGCTGAGAAAAGGCTCAGAAGATGGCAAAATTAGCAAGATCAAGACTGAGCATTAGGGAGGCTGAACTGTAAAGTTCAAAAGATGAGCTAAATTCACAGAATCACAGAATGGTTTGGGTTGGAAGGGACCTTAAAGACCATCCCATTCCACTCCCCTGGGCAGGGACACCTCCCACCAGACAAGGTGGCTCAAAGCCCCCTCCAACCTGGCCTTGAACCCCTCCAGGGATGGGGCAGCCACAGCTTCTCTGGGCAACCTGGGCCAGGCTCTCACCACCCTCACAGCAAAGAAGTTCTTCCTGAGATCTCATCTCAATCTCCCCTCTTTCAGTTTAAATCCATTACCCCTCATCCTATTATCCAAACCTCTGCGGTTTCTTCTTGTCGAACTGTCTGGTGCAACAAAGGAAGGACTTGATGTGGGGAAGAAACTGAGGAGAGTGTCCCAGGGATGCCCTAGTAGAGACTGTGGGCCATGGAGGAGGAGAGCGGTGTAGGCTGTGCTGTGTAGGTGTAGGAGGGCTGCCATCCCAGCCGGGAGGCTCCACTGAACCTCCAGCCTCCCTTTACAGACAGCACCCCCCCATTTCACAGCTTGAATGCTCCTTCGCTCCTCTTCCCCATACCTCTGGATTGCATTTAGTCTAAACAGATTGATAGGCTCAAATATTTCTGGGGGCAGATGGACAGACAGGCAACAGACTCAATTTCCCTCAGAAACCAAGCTTTAACTCCCCAAGCAGATTCTCACATCCCAGCAAAGACCATCCCTAGCAGTCCCTTCAGCTTGAATGCAGGCCAGTGAACAAGCCATTAGGGAATCTGTGTTTAAGATATGATGTATTAGAGAGCAAACCCTCTCTGATAAGCTTTAAAAAGTTCTTAAAAATTAAAAAAAAATATATCTGAGAGCTTGGGACGGAGGGGAGAAGCAAGGCGGGGGGGGATTTCAACTAACAATAGGCTCATAGTCCCTGAGCTTCCTGAGCTGCTGGGTGAGTGCTGACAGCCCCGTCATCCCCCTCGCTCCGGAGCTTTTCCAGTCAAACCAGACTCAGGCACTATTTTGTGCTACCAGCCTTGATAAGGCTTTCCAGGAGAATAATGGGCACTGGGCCGCTAACATCCTCATTTTCAGGCTTTTTTGTTCTAGGATGGATACAGTGGGGCTGGGTCATTTATGGACTAAATGCTTTATAGGCGCTATATGGGGATCTGATCTGAAATGCCGTCTGTGCTGGCACAGTGCCCTTAATCGCCAGCACGGCTGGGAAGGAATAGCTTGGTGTATTTATCATATTCATGGCATCACTGGCAGCAGCAGCAGCAGCTCCTTCCCAGCCAGGCACTGTCTGGGGCTCATCGTCAAGGTGCAGAGTGACTGGTCTGGATATTGGCTCCCTCTGTCAGACCCCTGGGCAGTGTCACGCCTGGGTTAATGCTTGTAGAAGGTGTCCGGGGAAACACACGTGCAGCAAACTCCTGGGGGCATCCAGATCTCCCAGCATGGTAGGTGCTAAGCAATACAAAGAGCCCACGGATCTTGGCCTAATGAAGCTGATGCCTCTAAGGACATTAGGCAGCCAAAGGATGGCTTGTCCTGAGTCATGGGGACAAAGCCAGGAAGGAAATAAAGGTAAGTTTCCCAAGTCTCAGTGACTTGTCTGCCTCCATTTCCCTTTGAAACGCACCAGCAGCCTCTGACCAAGTCTGCCTCGCTGAGTCGCTGACTCAGGTGAATAATAACCGCAGTAACGACTGCAGTCATTTACCACCTTCTGTTGGATTCCTTACCACGGCATCTCGGGGTGCTTTACAAAGAAAAGTTGAATGACCTCAGTTCACATGACAGGAAAACCCCTCAAACCTGAAACAGAGAAGGAACTGTTCCTGAACGCCCTGTCGTATTTGGTTAGGGAGCACAGGCACTATATTTCCATACAAGACTTGGCCTTACAGACTTCAGTGAAGCAAATCAGGGGAAGGGGAAGGCTGCAAATTCGAAGCAGGCTATGGGATCCATGGGCTTCTCCAGGCAGAACACATTCTGGGTTTTGCAGTGAGTTCTTCTGCTTCGGTAGGATCCTGGCTTGGTGGCTGGAATTTAAATTAGCTTCTCTAAATGGGGAAAGCAGAACCAGGTGTCCTGGGGGATCCAGACTTGTGATTAATCTAAGTGGTCACTTGGGGTCTATTTTGCAGCAACTACTTTACAGGGAGAGAGAGAAAGGAGGGCATAGGACCTCACCGCTTTTCCTCCCGGAGTGAGGTTGTATGTGGTGGCACTATTCTGGTATCTTGGAAAAGTCCCAGCGTAGGCGCAGGGGAACAAAAACCACCACTGCTGCAAAGCAAACACGTAAGCAAGGTCTGCCAAGCTGCTGAGCGTCCAGCCCTCACACTCCAGTCATTTCACCTCCTGGAGATCGCATTGAAGAGGTGGGGTTGTGTTTAAAGCCAGTTGGAGAGAAGAAACTGAGAATGTGGGTTTCTGGAGGGGCAAGGAAGCCAAAAACACCTCCAACTCCTCCTTGAAACATTAGATGTATTGTTTTAAGTGATGGCAGCAAACATAAAGGTTGTAGAGTCTGTAAGGTTCTTCCCAGGCCCACTCCGGCTCCAAATATACCTACTAAATTCTCAATACACACAGTGCAAAACCTTACAATGGCAGCTGTGAGAAACTTGCTTAGATGGAGTTTTTCTTAGCACAAAGCTGTGAAGGCTCTGGACGCTGTTTTTGGTCTGTAGGAGGTGTGACAGTGTGTGAGAGAGCTGGTGGAACAGAACTAGAAAGCAGAGCAGAGAATGAGGAGTCCGCTGGCCTTTTCAGATGGCTACAAGAGGTGGCTCATGAGAGTCAGCAATTAGCTTCCCATAGCATTGAGCCCTGTGGCACACACCCAGGGGCGAGTTACACGTGTCGTAACCGTGTGCACTGAGGCCTCGAAATCTCAGCCACAGTATCATTTGTTTTGCAATGAATTACTTTTCAATTTACTATTTCTGCTAATGAAGACGATTACTTAGCATGTATACCGTCTGTCGTGCTGTATGTCCTTCACAGCCAGTGTTACTATCACTGTTCTCAGGATCACATAGGACTTTCCAGTGCCTTCAAGCACCAAACTCATTGGTTTCTGTTTCAAGACCACAGTGTCCTGCTCCCAGTGCTACAGAGTCACCAGTACAGGGATCACATGTGGAATTAAGTAATTCTAAGTCTCTCTGCTAAGAGGAAGCAACTAGCTGAATGCAGAACAATTTCTAAGTAACTTCTATTCTACATTATCAGACAATTTGATTATTTCACAATTAAAAATAAACCACAAAACATCTCGACATTGCTATTAACCTGTTTTACAGATAAGATACTGACACGGTGACCAAAGTCCAGGTTTGGAACAACACTGGGTTTTGAACCCAAGTCAACTCAAACCAAGGGAGAAGGGACTGATGGCTGGATTTACACAAGAAATCTGTTGCAGAACACAGACATGAAGAACAGCTTTAACCTGGGGACTCTCTGAAAGTAGCTGAGAGCCTGGTCATGCATTGCTGTCCTTCTGGAGATACAGACCAGAACAATCAAACCTTTCCGATTTAACTCCTATTCTAGATCCAGTGTTGGATTAAAGTGCTGTGGCTGAGGCCCGCTATTTCCACTATCAACCAGGACCTGGAGCTTCACCTAGTGCATGCCCAGAACTGGGATTCAGGATTTCCAAAGGGACTCATTCAGCTTGCACAGACAGGGACAAGGACCTTCTGAGGCAGCTCATTCCAGCTTGAGATCTGTGATCCTTCTCCCTCTTTTGACTTGGCCTGGCAGGGTGACATGAAGGAGCCCCCACGCGCCGCAGCTCTAGAGCCTGGAGAACTGCTCCCCCCCTCGAAGGGGGGCTCTGGCCTCCAAAATTTGGAGTCACTCCCTGTTTGCTTTAAGCCATAGGCGACAGCCCCCAGTTGTGCGAGTGTGGCTAGAAAAACATCCCAGAGCCGTGCAGCGCTGGAACTTCCTGATTCACGTCTGAGTTACCCTGTGCAACGCTTACAAAGACACATTATGAAGAAAAGGAGGAAGTAATGAGAATTTTTTTGTTGTTGTTGTTGCTTTTTTTAATATCAGCAGCAGAAGTCCCAATGCACAGCGCATGAAGACTGAAGTATGTGTCCTAAGAATCCCTCCCAGAGCCAGCTTTGAAAAGCAGTGATTTCCAGTCAACCTAGAGGGGCTGCAGACACGGGCAGCCTCATGCAGACAGGCACGGTACTGAGAAAAACACACAATGGCATATTCCGAAAGGCGCGTTTCTGAGCACCCTCCGCACACGTACACGCTCATTCATCCAAAACACACATACGAGTGTGCACAAATACCCAAACAGCACCGCGCATCGTTTACCCCCCAGCACGCCGGGGGTAAAACCAAACTGTTAACGCGCTGGCGCTTGGAGCTTATTGAAAAATGCACAAATGCAGAAGTAAAGAAAAAGAAACGCGTATTCCCTGAGCAAAAAAAGCCAGACACAGCAATACACACAGAAGAGAAAAGGGAAGAGCCACATGCACAGACGTTGCAGCCAGCATTTTTACAGCATTTGCCCATTTAACTCATTATCAGGAAACAAATTTACTCTTGTCTTAGGAAACAGCCAAAGCGCTTCCAAGAGCTTTTCGCGGGAGGGACTGCACCCCAGCAAACGTGTAACCCCCCCCCGACATGTGCAATAACATTGCTTGCAGTGCACCCTAGGCAAAAAAATAATAGCTCTTTTGCTGGGAGAAAAGGAAGGATAATGGTTACTTAGAAAGTGCTCCAGACAAGCTGTCAGGTTGAATTCAGAGAACTGGAGTCTGCTCTGGGACAGCGCTGGCTCGGGGTGATCCCTTGTGAGTTGGGTTTCCTGCCTGCTACAGCTTAAAGACAACGATTCTTTGTTTCCAGTTTTTCTGGTGAAAAAACACACGCCTGCCTCCGAAGAGGGTCAGGGAGAAAGCAGACAAAACACTAACTCTGGAATTTCAAAGGAAAACAATTAAAAAAAAAAGAAAGAAAAAAGAAAAATCCAAAAGCGCTTGCTACTGTCTCCCCTGAAATCATAAATCCCTGGTTTGGCCACACAGTTGCAGTAAGAGAAGCACCAAAAAAGCCTCCCCTTTTTCTGCTACGGAGCTAAAAATGGGATATTTCATCACCAGGCACACAAATATCACCGACAAATGTTTTCGCATGTACAGACAATTTAGAGGGCATAAAGCTGCAACTGCTTTTTCTCTGACATGACTAAGACTGGAGGGTTTCTAACCTTTGCTGTGAACAAGGGGCCTTACTGACACACTCGAAAGAAGAGTTTACTGAAACCAGTCAATATTTTTCACATGACAACCTTTTAGACCTGAAAAATGGCCTTTTCAAGAGAAGATTTTTATGCAGGAATTTGAGAACCATTTTCCTGTGGGAACTGTGTTTATGCGGTCACACTGCCTGTGCTCACTTTGCCCCTCTCTCTCCAGTCCTCAAAAACTTTTGAACCTGCCACCCAAAATTGTCATCGAATTTGACAAGTGGGAGAGATGAGTTTTAAAGAGTTCCTACCAACCGAAAGGAAACTGCTGGAGAAAGAGGAGAGAGATTGTGGCCCCGATGGCGAGAAAAGCAGCTGCACGGACTCATTATTTTCTTAGGTACCAGGGAATCTGCATGAGAGAGATCTTATTGATGCTCCAACATCAGGATGCTCTTCCTTCAGGGCTCACAAGGAACACGGGTACAAACCCAGGGGAAATCCTGCTGTGTGAGTTTCAGAGCTCACCGATGTGTTTATCATCTTCTTAAATTTGCCAACAACCAAACAAAACATACAAGTAAACAGACTTTTTACCCAAACATCCTTATTGTTCACACAAACACTTTTATAATGCAAAGATAAACACGTAATAGCCACAGACTAAATTATTAAAATTAGTCTCCTACAGCCATATTCATGTAGTCACATACAAACTTCTTCCCCCTTGGAAAATGCAGGTAGCACATCAGTTTTTCCTGTGTTCTGCTTGAATTTAGGTTGGATTTATGAGACTTAGGGCTAGTGCTGGCTTTACCACTATTCTCAGCTCCCTACATTGCCTTAGGCTGAGCCTGACGTACGCGGAGGATAAAAACTCAGGCTGAATCCAGCCTTTTAATCAAGATCATACATAACCTGTAATCCGGAGGCGAACAGCCACACCTAATTAACTCCACTGAATTCTCACATGTGATGATGAGATCCTGTGATTCTATGATTCTCATGATTCTATGAATCCATGAGTCGGTGTAGCCCTTATCAGCCAAACCTTCCTTCATCCCGCCCTGGCCCTTCCCTGCACGAACACCCACCTCTCTGCGTCCCAGCACATTCTACAGAGCACCACGTACCCACCACCACGTGCCTGTTCAGACATGTGTAATTTTACACGTCAACACATCACGATTCTGCCTTTTTGGAAAGTGCCAGCACTGTCCTGCTAAGAGATCAGCAGCGGGGTTCAAATCCTGCACAGCATTTAGGCTTGTGTATTAACCACACGAGTTATGCAGACTCCAACATACTTTAGAGTAAGCACGGACTCTAAAATGGGTTGGATTGAGGCCAGAATTCTCACAACCACACGGGACACAGCCCTTTGGCCTCCTAAATGTTGTTGTATGTGAACATACTTTCCCTTTCCCTATGGAAACCTACTTAAATGACACCATTCTGATGGCGAGCAATTTAAAATCTCCATGGACTCGGCAGATAATGTGGTTTCAGATTTTCCTCCCGTGTCTCCGGTACCTGCAGTAGGTCAGTCACGGCTCCAAACAGCCACGGGAAGCGAAGAGCCCATTGCTCCAGTGGAGCACTGGGAGTGGGACACAGATCCTTCCACTCAGCAACGAGAGCAACCTCATTTCATTTTCAGAAAATTGTTCTCTAGCCAAAAAATACTGGTGATTTTCATTAGAGCAATTTCTTTCTCAAAGGCAGCTGAAGACAATTTGTACCAATGACGCTAAATACCATACTTTTGAGTGTTTATGAGGCTGAGAAGCAAAGAAGCTCAGGCAACAAGAGTCCTTTGAACATGACAAGGTTTCTACCTATCTGATCCGACAACAAAACGCATGTGTTTGGAGCACCAGCTGTATGAGCTTGCAGTATCTGGTTCTGCTGTGAAAGCAGTTTAACTCTCCTAAAGCAGGGCTGCAGGTTCCCCTGCGCGCGGAGCTGGCACTGCAGAGAGAAGTGAGAGGGCAGGAAATAGAAGGGAAAAAGGGAGTAGAACTGCAGCTGTGACCAGCCAAGGCAGCTCTGCCCCCGGAGCCAGGGCATGAAATCCAGTCCCATGACAGCAGCGCTGCCCTTTGCCAGCCGGGGCCACGGGTCAGCGGTGCCCTGTGCTCCCGGGTGACACAGAGCATCCCTGCCGTGTCCCCAACAAGGCCGGGAGGGAGCAGAGCTGCATCTGAAACACCCGCATCTGCCTGTGTTGCAGCCGTACCTTTTATTGCCATGTAGGTTCTTCCTTACAGTATGTGGATGGAATATGTTGTATAAAACACCGTGTAAGTGTATGCAAACCCCATGCATTTCCCTCTGGAATCTGCACAAGCAGATTATTTGCATCAGCTCTGTGATCTTAGAGAATGTGTGAGAAAAATTACAAGGGGAGGGAAGAAAATAGTATTTTTTCCTATCTCTGACATGTATTGCACTATTTCATCAGCTCCTCCTGCTTTCGAATCCTCAAGGGAAGGTGGTTTGAAAAATTTGTTTGTTTGCTTTTATTCACAGGCACAGAGAGAAGAAATATTTACAGGATTAGTAGATTCAATATGCATTAACACAAAGAAAAATGTCTCATCTTTTGAGAAGTTAAGGAGACCAGAAAGTACTTCTTAAAAAATCATTATTTTTAACCTGAAATTCCTTTTCCAAAAAAATATAATCATCTTGAAGCAAGGTCATTAACAAGGTTTAAAAGGAAGCAAGGGAAATCCTGTTCCTAACAGACTAGACCGAGGCTGAGGAATTCCAAGCCCACTTTTACGTCCATATGAGTTTCTTCTGTAATATTGGACAAGACACTTCACTCGGCTCCCCCAGTTCCTGTCATGTTCAGGTGTCTCTTCTCCTGTCTCCTTATCTCACAAACAGTAGTCGGAGCATCAATCAGTTACTGTGGGTTGAAGTGGTTTCTCCTACAATATTACTCAGACATCAAATGGATGCGGAGGAAATTTATGCATTGTAGGAAGAAATGGAAAAGGAATAGATGGGATTTCAGCATTTCTAGGCTAGTTCTTAATTTTTATTTGACTATCCCGTGGGTGTTTTTCGTCCTTTATTGACACATGATGAAAGTACCATGTAAAGTTAAAAATGCCTGGCTGACAGAAATCAAACGCAAACTTCTGTCAGCTGCACTAAAGAAACACACTTGAGAGCAGTAAAAATGGAGGGGGAGGAACAGTATTTTCCCTCAAATTTCTTTCTGCCTGAGTGGCTCTAGGCCCAACTTGCAGAGATAAAGGGTCTAAAAAATTCAGAGGAGCTCAATTTTACACAGAGCATTTCTCTTTAATAAAAAAATCACAGCTTTCTTCCCTTTATTTTTAGCAACCACCTGGCCTGAGACAGAAAAAGCACAGGCTTGGATGTGCGTGTGTGTTTATGGGGGAAATTGTTGAGGAACACGTGCACATGTGGCTGCTTTATTCAAATAGGAGGGAGCCTAGCTTTTATTCATTTTACATAGGTGACTGTTAGCATCAAAGTAGTGAGTCACAGAAAAGCCTGAATGGCTTTGTCTCTGAAATGTACCGTGTTTTGTCAGCTAATGCCAGGGAACAGTCAGCTCGAGTGGATAGTTATATGCTAGAGAAAAGAAGCTGCTGTAAAAACCAGCGCTGATGTTGTGTCCAGGCTCCAAGACAGATGTTGGAGCTGAAATGCAGTGTGGTGCCAGGAGAAAGGAGCGCTGGCTGCCCCAGAAGGGCAGTGCTGGTCAGTGAGGCAGCCGGACACGCCGTGCAGAACCGTGTTAAACGGGTGATCTCAGTTTGCTGGAGCCTTTCAGTGAAATGGGGGGGGGGTGGGTTCTCTCTATCTGTCCCTCCAGCTGCTTAAATAAAAGACATTCTGCCTTTCCCCACTATTCTTTGAAATGCAAACCTGAAGCCATGTTCTCCTGAAAAGCACCAAAATGTTTATATGTGAGGTGAGGAAAGTGTCCCTGCCCAAGAGCAGGCTGCTCCTGGTGGGTTATCTCGTACGACGGAAGTGAGATTTCACACTCTTCCCAGAAGCTTTTCCAACGGAGGAGCTGAACACAGTTCCGTGAACGAATCCAATGTTTCTGCAGCTACACCAAGGGAAAGGAAGACCTAATTCAAGGCTCCTGGTCCTACATGGTAAATTATACAGCACAGGGCCAGGGTTTGGTCTTCAACACCCTGTTTGGAATTTAGCAATTTAAATGTCTGACTGTGATTTACTGTCATATGTAGGTAAGGGATGTGCATCAGACCCATACAGCAGCTCTCATAACTTTATCATGACTGAGAATCCATTTTTTCAATAAAAATTAGAAAAAGGACTAGGACTGTAGCTGCGGAAGAAAATCTGAAAAGCCTGACTGAAGGATATGCAAACAACTGAAAATTCTTAAGGAGCCCCAAGTGTGTTATTAACTTTTAAACTTCAAGGTGTACAAGCTCTATCTACATGATCAGAATTTCTAATAGATTAAAAATGTGGGGTTATTTGAAAAAGAAAATAAAAATGTTCCAAAATAAAAGTGTCAAAAAGATACAGTTGGTCTTCCTTACTGGTTGAAACTGGGTGACAGATTCATGAATGGGTTTGGAAGACCTGAGTGGCCTTTATTCAGTAATGCAATTTATTGTGAGAAAATGTTATCCTTTCAACTACGAACTCGCTTAGAGAGAAACCGTGTCTCAGTCCTTGCTGTATATCTGAGATTTCAAACTATTTCCCATAAAGAACAGAAAATATGCCCTCAGTTCATCAACTCAGTAATACACAAGTGTGAAAATGACAGATATACATTTTATGCCACGATGTTGGCTGGACAAGCAGAGATAAAAATTGTGAATTATTCTATTTTAACCATGCTGTGTGTGCACAGCAGATCAGAACATTTTCATGCCAAGGATATTATATAAAAGGATTAGTTTTAACCCAATCAAACACCTTGTGAGAGCACAGGAAGCCAGGCTGTTTATATGCAAAAGACTGACCTTCTTTGGTGGCAAGCCGTGAGGAAGCTTCTGTGTGAGATGGAGTATTGTAGACCAGCAGTGAGCTGCCTGTAATGAAAAGAAAAGGAGTTATTGCAGTCTGAATGCACTCTGCCAGTGGGGAACCATGCAGGCAGGTAGAAAATGCTATCGCTAGGATCTAAAGACCAAATTTTTCAGAGAATTAAGCACATTTCCTATGATGGATGTGAAATTCTTTTAAAAGCTTGGTAGCTGTATGTCACACATGCTACTGTTTTACCACTTGCCACCAAAATACAGACATTTGACTCCTTCACTGAGCACCTTGATGTCCTCCATTGAAAGCTGATGTAAAGCGGTGAGATTGTATAGTACATTTATAGAGGTACAATATCTACCGCAGCAGAGCCTCTAGAAATTACTATGGCACAGACTGTATTACAGGATAAGGAAGAAGCTTTTCTCTCTCTAGCTGTGACGGAGAAATGTCCTGTTTGAGGAACATAGAGTAGAAGGGACATGAATTGCGCTGTCATGATGTGAACATTTTTAAAGTGTCACGTGCTTGGTTTTGAGCCAACAGCTGCAAAAATCTCACTGATATTCCAGTATCACTCATGCTTTGTGGAATTTGAAAGTAGCTTTCTGGGTTCAGAGTGGCTTTTCCATCCAACCCCACTTGAAACAAAACTATTCAAAAGCAGCACAAAAAAGAACCCATTGGAAGGGTCTTTGTTTTGCACAGTCTGTGGTGGAAATGTTCCTTTCTAAGCATTTTACTTTGGTTCTCCTGTAAACTCTTCTGGAAATGGAGGAAGAGGCCCTGTGAGCTCTTAGAAGCCAGCATGTAATACACATTTCATGGTTGTCTAGTTACATGTGTTTACGCTGCATAATTGTCTAGGTTCACCTTTCCTACAGCTCTTTGAAAAGCTTCTACTGCATCAGGCACTGATGTTCCTAACAAGGCAGAGGCCCCACCTTTGTGGGACTGATGATGTGACCTGGAGCGGGGCACCAGTGCCATGGGTGGCTACGGATGAGAAGTGCCTTTACAGACACTTTCTGCTATTCCTATCTACACAGCCCTCTGTTCGGTGAGATTCTGTCCAATTTAAGGTACTTGGACCTAAGCAACACACAGCAAACAGTATAGATTTCTGTACACACTTCCCCAGACCCTTTGGCAGGGCTGAGAAGACCTCTTTTGCAGGTACTCTAACACTAACTGATTAGGATCTTGTGACTAAGCCATGCAGTCTCCACATTCCTCTAATCCACATGATCCCAAATAACACTGACCTCACTTGCCCCTCCGCAGTATTCACAGTGTGTCTCACTTTCCTGCGGGAGCTGAGGGTTCGGCAGTTCCCTGCCAGAAGTAACAGCCACCACAGGTGCTGGATCTTATTATTATTCCTATGGATTTCTCTTCTTCCCCAAATGCAGACAAAGCCAAAGCCGTACACGAGCCAGCATGTACAGAGAGGTGAAAGGTGTTGGAAAACAAAGTCTACTCATAGGGAGTGGAGGACGGATGGTACCAGATGCTGCAAGACAAGGGATGTTCCAAAAGACCAGGATGGATAACACGGTGAACTCAGAGGTAAAGAGTTCAAAGGGATCCCACGGGTACCTTGAACTGTGAAAGCTGCAGAGAGCCAAAGTGAGCGGCTTAAATATTTTGAGAGATTGGCTGGTCTTTTGCCGCTGCGGGAGGAACTGCAACAGCTTTGTCCACCTAACTCATGTTTTCACCAGATGGTTTCTGGCTTTGGCATTTCTATCTTGAATATCTGTGGGGAAGCTCCTGTCCGCCACCCTCTCCTTGTCAGGTTATTTGAAGAAGATGCTGAATGCAACGCCTAGCCCAGCTTGGCCCCGCCAGACAGGGAAGTGCTGGGGAATTCAGAAACACAGTTTTCTATGACTAAATAGGCTGCAAATGCCCGGCTGCACTGACTGGGGGAGGAGGTGGGGGGTGGGGTGATGAATAGCACCGAACAAGCCTGTATGATCGACCTATAGCTACTTTACACTAAAAAATGCAGTCCAAGCCACTGGAAAGGGGCGGCTCCTCCCCCAGTTTAATTGCTAAAAGTTCTCACTTTGCCCGACAGTCTGAGGTTTCTGGTGGGAACACCACAGAAAAGGAAATGTGTTTCCTATTAAGGGTTTTCGATGAAGGAGGAAAAGAGAAAGGCAGAGACACAGATCAGGACAGAGAGAAGCAGACAGACAGAGGCCGGGCTGCTCCCTCCCTTACTCATTCTTGGGCAAAACTTTGGCTGCAATGAATTTTCGTTTTGTTCTTAGTCCCCCTACCCTCACTGGGTCAGTGACACCTTAGAGTAAATCAGCTCTTTCTGGTATTATTAATACAGTGTAGGGCATGCACATAATATCATGCACTGATATTATTAATACAGTGTAGGGCTATTCTCCTGTAATTACTATTAAACATGTTCTCTTTTTGTTCCCTCCACCTTTTCCTTACTTCTTTTATTGCCTGTGCATTAATTAAAGAGGAAAATGGACTGAAAAACAGAGCAGGAGAGTTTTTTTCCCTATAAAGCCTTCCTTTTCACAAGGCAGCTCATCCCTCTGAGATGCAGGAACATCTTGGATTCACAATCTTGAAGTCTATTTAACCTGAAAGTCTTTTTTTATCCTCACCTTCTAAAGGCCTTGTGGCCTACCCCTCCCCATCCTCCTGGCAGAATCAGGGTTCTGCACTATAGTTTTGTTTGGCACTAATATATGGCTCGAAACCACAAAGCAAGTTTTCTGCTTCTGCTTCTCACCACAGTCTCATTCTTTCCCTTTCAGGCTCTTCTCGTTTGTACACACCACACAGCACCGACCCCCCGTAACTAGAGAGGAAAAGGACGGGAGGTGACAGTTCAGGCTTCTTTTGATGTTCATCCCAAACCTAGCAGGAAAACATTCAAACCTCCCTTCCCACTGCCCACTGGCTGACGGGAGAAGATTCAGCAGGCAGACTGTGTTTGAAAAAAGACACCGGCCCAGCAGTCAGTCAGTCTGGAGTCCCAAGGTGCAGGGGATGAACAAGAAGAAAAGGTCAAGGCACGGCTTCACAACTTTGGAGGGGAAACTGGAAGTAACACCTAAAGAAAGATAATTGTCTGGGGGGGACAACAGTAAGTTCCCTGGAAAAACTACAGAGTGAGCTGCAGAACTGGGTTCTGTGAGTCTGAAATCTCCTAAAGATCAGAGATGACTGAATTCCTGATGGCTTCAATAGGTTATGGAAACAGCACACAACTGCCCGATTCTGATCCAGATCTTCGTTTTGCCTGAAGACGAAAGGTGCTGTGATATGAGTTTGGTTTAGTCTCGACTATATTAAATAGCTCACATGAACCTTCTATCTCCAAAACCTAAGACTGAGCTTTTGTTGAGGTCTTGCAGATGCTACAGGTTTATTTTTTCAATCTGGACTCAGACATC